>NC_079901.1:23911140-23913181 GCF_024868665.1 Triplophysa rosa | reverse complement strand
TCTCTCTCTCTCTCTCTCTCTCTCTCTCTCTCGCTCTCTCTCTCACACTATAATGAGACTCTAATCAAAATAAGAATTTCCTGTTTACTGGTCTATGTCAGCCCAGCGAGCCAAATATGTGTATGTTTCCTTGTACAGTATGAGATGATAAATAACAACAGTGAGTCAGGCCTGAGCAACACACTCAGCTGTACAAACCCTGAGCGACAGAACACTGAGGTTACAAGAGAAAATCAGACAGATTGAAAGAGACATCCTGTATGTTGATAATGGACACCCAGTGTCCTCTGGTATATCAGTTCTTTTCAGAAGTCACGTCTGGACATGCCACTCAAAGTCACGTATTCCAAACACAAACTCAAAGATACACTTCCGCGACATTCCCTCTTTAGTTACAAAAACTCCAAGGAAGAAGAGGATCCAGAAGTGTTCATCTTTAAAACAAGGTCGATATCATCTTATACCAGGCATTACTGTTAGAAAATCAATTTTAGGAACTATGAAACATCACTAAAACATCAAAATAAGAAAAGACTTGAACAACATTTATGACATTTATTTGGAGACATTAAATTAACGATTTATCGAGACTTGGCATGTTCATAAAAATGCATCTAGACTAAAATATTCTCAACAGGGGGCGTAACCACCAGCAGAATGGCATTTTAAAAGCGGCGTGTGACCGTATGTGTGGGAGCAATGAATTACTAGAACCATTTGTTTGACAAATGTATGACAATAAAGGAAGCATAAGGAGAAGATGGAGAAAAACGCAAACACTAACGTAATAGTTGGACTGGAAAGAGAGACGTTTTCCATAACAAACAGACGATTTATTTGACATCTGTGTCTTTACTTCACACATTGATGTGTTTTTATCACATTAAAAACATAAGACAGGTAAATAATGATAACCATATTCCTCTGTGACCCTAAATGACCCGGGTGTATTTTAAGGTAATGAGGTCATAGTCTAAAGGTCGTGCTTGAGGCTGGCTGAGGTTTTTGCTTGATATTTCCTGGCAGTGTGAAGCAGGGCTCTGTTTTAGTTATGAGAAGATCTCATTTCTTTCGAAAGCCCGCTCTGCCAGAGATTTAAGGTACGCTGTGCTCTTTAGCCAAACACAGTTTTTTTGCCAACCTCGGCTTCAATAAATTTTCACCACGTCATGACGGAGCAGATGAAACTTGGTCAGCGAGTTCACCTCAGCAAACAAACCGATACTGATCTGATCAGAAATGGTCATCGGATGGTCATCGCAATAACACACGGGTGCTGCTCTGGGCTTCTGGTAAAGCTCAGGATTCAATCACAAACCACATCTATATTTCACAAGGCAAATTATTCAGTGAATCTTTCTGATTTACAGGAACCTTCACCAAAAAACGAAAATCTAATTTCTCCTTGCATCTCGTCTTGTCATGTGCACATTTTGTCACAAAAACCATGACGTTATCAATGTGCCACCATAATTGAATTTAGCGCACAGATCTGCTCGTTTACGTTTTCATTTGCTAAATAAGCTCAAAATATGAATTATTTTCCTTCATACATGTTCAGAAGACATTCAGAAGACCCCATGAATTATTGTTGTACAGATAAGAAGATAACATAATGGCATTTGGCAATTAAATTACTCCTTTGTATTCATCTAAATTATGAAAGAATTCTCATTTTTGGGCAAACAACATCTTTAAAGGAGCCATGAATTAAAACCACAATTTTAACTCAAGATTTTGTTGTATAAGAGGGAATCATATTCAAGCGAACATCCTGTAAGTGTCAGAACTGAAAACGTCCTTGTTCCTGAAATTACAACTGTTGTTGACACCAGGCTCAGCGAGCGCCAGGCCCTGGAATGCACCTATCTATCATAGATAGGTTGAACCTACCGCACTCCAACAGAAAAATTTCAACGCCTTACTCTCTAGCCCCGCCCACTTGCAGTTCGCGAAATGGACGTTTAGCCAGGGCGGCATAAGAAGCAAGAAAGGCCCTGGAGTTTTCGCCCACATCGGCCACTATCCGAGCCATTTTTTC
>NC_079901.1:23903344-23911098 GCF_024868665.1 Triplophysa rosa | reverse complement strand
GGGGGGGGGGGGAGTTGTGGGTTGGGTGTTGTATGTAACGTGTCATTGCGTTACATGTATACGTGTCCATCTCGCTAATGTCTTGTCTTGTCGCGTTGTGTGCATTCGCGTTAATAACATCCGTTTGTCTGACCCGAGCATCCTTTCCGGCCCCATACATTAGCAGGCATAAAGGGAATAGTTCCGATACTCCCGATGGCCGGACCACCCCTGGTCGCGGCCTTAGGTCGTGGGTGGGACAGCTGTTCTGGACTTTGACAGAATGTCCTACTGGTCAGTCCACCCCTGACTTTAGCCACACAAAGTACACACTCCCGCATTTGTGATGATCGATAAACTGGTAACCATAGCGACATCATTTTCGGATAAAGATTCGTTTTGTCCGTCAGCTTAAACTAAACTGCTGATATGCGCTGTGTTGTGTTTATGCTCGGAAAGCTCCATCACACAGCGCTCTTTTGCTGTGTTGCCATGTTTGTTATTAATAAGCACTTTTATGCTTGTCGTTTGGTCTTAGATCCAAAAGCCTCGGCACCTAGGTCTTAATAAATGGTCTGTTGCAGATTTTAAGGATTTTTGGTCTTATAAAATATATAAACAATTTGCATTTTAAGGTTTGTTTTTGTTTTGTCTTTATTTGCTTATTTTTCTGTGAAGATCTGGCAACCCTGTCAATTTAGCGAAGGTAAATAAGTAGACCTCATACAACAGTATAAAACAATAAACAAGCCCAGTTCAGGACAGTTTTGCTGTAGTAAATGGTCTTTTAATAATGAACACTGCTGGCCCATGTATATATATTGCTTTGTCTGAACGTGACACAGCAGCTGTTGCACATGCTCACATGTTGTGAGGTTACGGTGGCATTTAAATGCGGGCAACAAGAATCAGATTCTCATACCAACGCCTGAAAAAATACAATTCAACAATTAACACTGCGAATATCAAAATGAAGAAACTGTGGAGGGAATTGAAAAAACAACAGGCTAGTTGCCTAGCACCACACATCGTTTTCATCCCGCCTCCACCGCCGTCACCGTGTGATGAGTGTCCTTAACTCTCTCTCACCAGAGCCGAAACCACACTGCTATCATCATTTATGAAGCTCCATCCTTCCTAACGTTGCCACAGCAACAGGTTTTCCGTAACCGGCTTTCGGAGAAAAACTTCTCCTGTGGTGGCCTACCGTCCTGCAGAGCTTCTTCAACAATGTAGCTAATGCAGAAGCACGTGGATCTGTGTGTCAGGTCAGGTCAGGTCATTTTACATTGGCAAAATTGATTTGTTTCTAAAAAGAAGTTGCATTTGAGAAAAAATAAATAAATGAATGAGACTAAAGGAGCACAGGACAATGATATTTAGATTTACAACCGGACTCGTAAAGTCATAAAATTAAGATTATCCCATGTAAATAGTACAGCATAGTAAAGTATTTACCATAGTAAACCTTAGTAAATTCTAGCACAATATAGGTTGTTATTGTAATTGTACTATGGTTTAGTAATAACCTACAGTATTTTGAAGTATTTACTATTAGTTATGTTAAAAACACTACAGTATCTAACGCTGGGTTCACACCAAACGCGAATTAAGCATTTTGCGCGAGTAAATTACACAATGCAAAGTCAAAGTCAATGCAAAGACGTGAATAGTCGCGAACTCGCAGCAGGCGATGAGAATTGAAAATATTTGTCAGCTCACGTCACTCACGCGAAAATAACAAACCTTTCCCGTGAGTAATAAAGAGCGTGGAATGCGATTGTTGGCGTTTGGTGTGAACCCAGCATAAGAAGTTTACCATAGTATACCGTAGTATTTATTCATGTGAAATCACGTATCGATGCCAAAGACTGAGTCAAACACGGGAGACACAGCAACATTAAAGAAATCAGAGTTTTTTTCAAACTCCTGGGCTTTCTCCAAACATCCCCATTTCCAGCAGACCTGGACATTTTAACTCCGCTCATAGGAGAGATTTTCAAAGTGAAGCTTGGATTTTAAAAATCATAAAATTCTGAATGATCTGTGCCATGTTGAATGCCAGCTCGGCTTGGTTCTTGCAACAGCAGGTCAAAGGATCACAGCAAACTGTCTATTTTTGGCAAAGGAAAACATTCACGAGCATTAAACACGCTGAGAAAGCGTATCGCAGACGAAAACGAAGCCAAACATGAGCAGAAAACAATAGAAGAGAGGGAAATTACAGACAGGAATATATGAGAACGATAGGTCATTTTGACAGAACATTACAATACAGAATACCACTTATTCGCTTCAGCAGAACACAGACTTAAAGGGATAGTTCACCTAAAGGTAAACATTCTTCATTTATTCATCCTCACGTCATTCCAAACCTGTATGAGTTTTTCTCTCCCGCAGAACACAAAAGAAGATATTTTGAAGAATGTGGACAACCAAACAACATTGAACTCTATTGACTTCCATTGTATGAACACTAAACATTTCTCGAAATATCTTCTTTCGGAAGAAAGAGTCATATACAGGTTTTGAGTGAATAAAAGATGAAATAATTTTTATTTCTGGATGAACTATCCCAAATGTCACACGGAGAAGTAGGTTGAACCTGTACCATATGTGAGGTATAAGATGTTCTTACAAACAACACCCCCCACCCCCCCACATACAGGAAAATCCTCTATGTGTCCAGACATAATCCAGAGACAGAGTTAGGTTTAAAGAGAAAAATTGAAGGCTTTGGATGGGCTTTGACACACAAACACACATGCGACAGGTACAGTGCAGGTGAAGATGATGCTCTCTCTCTCTCTTTCTCTCTCTCTCTCTCAAGGTGATGTCTCTGTCTAATCTCATGATTCAACCGGCTACCTATTTAGTCCCCTAATTCTATTCGGGTTAAGATGATAACCTGCCACAGAAAAGACAGAGAGAGAGAGAGAGAGAGAGAGAGAGAGAGAGAGAGAGAGAAACTTTACTAAAAAACACTCGCATCCATCCATCCTCTGCACCTATTCTGAAAGTCTTAACAATGATACAAATATGCAGTATATAAAAAACACAATGAACAGACACAACACAGAAGTGTTTTCAAATTCAGGAAACGACAGACGATCGGTCCTGAAGAGGTTAAAAGCCCCTGGCGATGCACAAACAGAGAACACAAACGTTCGCAACAGGTAAAAACCAAGCGTGTTTCTGTGAGGCTCGTACCTCAGCGCCGGTATGAGGACTGCCCGTGCCTCCCCCACCCCTGTTTCCATTGGGCCCTGCGGTGGACCTGTCGCTCGTCTCATCACCCGGCCCACCTCCGCCTCCATCATCACTGGTACCCTCCCCGCTCTCCTGCATCTCCTCCAGAGCGATGGTGAACTGGGCAAGGGTCCGTACCATCTGCAGCATGCGACACGTGATCCTCACCCTCAGGTAACTGCGTCTGCGGACGCCGACTGCGCAGGACACCCCCCACCCTCAGCAACCCCTTCCGACAGGAGACGCGCAACAGGCTGACGCGAGTTAAATGATGTAATCGCAAAAAAACGTCTGATGTTTAATTCCAGTGTTGAATAAAAATCGCAGCGTCTAACCCCTTACCAAAGCTACATCTGACAGACGATGAAGAGAGAAGCAGAGATACTGCAGAGAGAGAGAGAGAGAGAGAGAGAGAGAGAGAGAGAGAGAGAGAGAGAGAGAGAGAGACCGGCTCAAAACAGCTCGCCGACAGCACTGAGCCGAGAAGCTCAGAGAGCTGACCAATGGAAGGCAGATCCTGCCCTGGCAAATTGGATTGGCTCAGCCTGGTGAGGATGTCAACACTTTAGAGCAGAGGTGTGGCTGTTTGTTGCTATAGCAACGAGGAGGGGACTTGAGTGACTGACAGCAGGTTCATAGATGGACAGAAAAGAAGAGAGACCTAGAAAAGGCATTACAAAAAGGCTAAAAAAAACATTTCAAATGAACGATACACATCCAACAACCTGAGGAAGACATTTAAAAATGATGAGGTACTTTTTTCAATTTGATCTTTTTATCTATGCACGATGCATTTTTCTTCCTATAGACAAAGTATTAAATGTTCTCTCATTTTTAAGTCACTTAGAATAAAATCGTCTGCTAAATGAATAAATGTAAAGTAAAATGTTGCCACGCTGTTAAAAGAAATGAACCGTTTCTCTAAAAGTGCAGGAGCAGATTCTCATAGTTTCTGTATTTCTCTCTTTTCTCTCTCTCTCGCTCTCTTGTTCATTCATCACTCATGAGGTAAATCTGCATTTTATCCCTGCCTGACTATTTTTAGTGAGAGGGTTTCAGCACGTTTGGGGAGACGTTAGCAGCGACAACATTTGTGTTGACGCATTATTAAGGAGCGAGACGCTTCATCTCCTCCATCAGAAGAACGCTAAAGAGAAAGTGCCTTCAGAAGCTCTTGCAAACCACACCCGCACATCCATTTACCTCACGAGTTATGTCATTTCTCTGTAAGTTGTCTGCTGCTGAAGGACACGCCGCCAGCGTCTCTCAGATAACTCAAAAAGGTGCATCTTTCAGGCTTTACTGAAAGGTCATATGATGCGGGTCATGTGGCTTTTATCCTGGTTGCCATAGCAGCAGCCGTCTCAATGGACAGATGCAGCATCATGTTTAATCCTGTATCCAAGAAACACCGATGCTGCGTCCCAATTCGCCTACTTCCACTATGCACTTAAAGTATGCACTGCTTTTGTTATGAAAAAGTATATGCATTTTAGTGCGTAGCAAAACTGTTTGCACGCACAGGGACGTACTAACGCAAAACGGAAGTGGCCGTTGTTGCCTAGACGTCACTGTGATCATGAACTGTCACGAACATCAAAATACAGCTCTTCCTTGCATTTAAGTATTTATTCATTCATTATTTCGGATGTAATGTTTACTGTATACTTACATTTATTAATTTAGCGAAGCATCTTTTATGTAATTTTATAAATGCAGTGTAGCGTCAATAAACTCCGCCCTCTCGCGGTGAGTTGTGGGTAACATCAGCCATTAAGTTAAGCGTCCATCGATTCACACTTAGAATTTTTCACCGGAAACAGACCATCCGGGTACTTTGAGAATACTCATTTCAGCATACTATGATTTGGGACATAATAATAGTATTTTCGAATCCCATTTAGGACGGATAGTATGTGAATTGGGACGCAGCACTAGTAAACACAAAAAACAACAACATCATACTGCTTCTTTTGGAGAAAAGCTCCACCTGAGCGACTGCAGCACAGATCAACATTTATTCCACCCAAAGCTAAACAGGTGCTGTCTGCAGGGCGTGATGAAAAAAGACCTGGCATGAGAATGCTTGTTTTCATCTTCATACACTCGCTTGATTTGTGTTTGATATGTGCATTTAACAGCTTGTCAAAGGCAAAGAAAACATGACATGTCTGCTCCTCCGCAAAATGCTAGTTCTGATACAGGACCAAGCTGTTCTTTAGAAATAATAACATTAATACTTCAGACCTTTACAGCCATGACAATACCTGTAGAATACAGAAAACACATGCACAGCAAACACTTATTTTTACTTGTATATTTGTGCACGATAAAGATGATTCAATAAAATTATCAAAATTTAAACGTTAACTAACGTTTTCTTACCCTGTTGAAAAACTGCTTTTATTTTGTTTTAAGCAGCATACTACATTCTGTTAGATGCATCATTTACAATAAATAAATAAAACGTTACACTTTCCTAAAGGGGTTATGTAATTAAACGTAAAGGGATAGTTCATACAAAAATGAAAAATCTGTCATCATTTACTCATCCTCAGTGAGGGTTCCGATGAACACAGAGAAAGATATTTGGAAGAATGTTAGCAATTTTCAGTTCTGGGACATCATCCACTACCATAGTAGGAATTGTTGCTGTTCTGTTGAACACATAATGAGATATTTTTAAGAATTTAGGAAAACCAAAGAGTTCTCGGGCACCATTTAATTCTTCCTACTATGGTAGTCAATGATGTCCGGGAACTGAAAATGACTTAACATTCTTCCAAATATCTTTCTCTGTGTTCATCGGAACAAAGTAATTTATACAGGAATGAAATTACATGAGCGTGAGTAAATGATGACAGAATTTTCATTTTTGGGTGAACTTTCGCTTTAATTCAAGATATATTTAATGAAATGAAATCATGTATCTTAATCATATTTGCGCATGTTTATTTTTTAAACAAACTGATCAGTTTCTGTCAACCATAAACAACAGTGACAAGATACCTGTGACGGTCGATGTTAAACACATCTTGACCACCTCCAATACCAAAAAAGCCTATAAAAGCACAAAAACGACAAATAAAAAATGCACTGCAACAAGTACAAATACTACAAACCCTGTCGAACCCTATGAAGGCAGATATAAAAATACAAAATATTTGACATTTACTGACATTCAGGGCTCTCGTTGACCTGTCTGACACACGACCACAACACATGATCGCCTTTCACCGTATGCGAGTATGAAACAGTATATCACACATGCTCTCTCTCTCTCTCTCTCTCTCTCTCTCTCTCTCACCGAAGTGCAATGCAGTGCACGTGAAGACTGCTGGGGACAGTAAATCACAGAGGTCACAACAACCTGGAAACGCTTCTTCAGGGAACACAAAAGCCATCAGCTGTCAGGCAACTGAAACTTAAGCGCAGAGAGAAAGGCATGAGATGAAGAAAAACATCACATCTTATCGCACCGGAGGCAAGTCTGGTCCAGACAAAAACCCCTAACATGTGATCATATATAAAATGCTAGACAGAGATCGATGAAGCTTTGCCTTGCCCTGTCTATATCAGTCATCTCCACAGAAACCAAACCACCGTTACTCTGAAACATGACTCAATTTCCAGTTAATCATATACCCGATTATTCCTGACAGGGTGCCTGGTATGGCTGAGGGGGTCCTGAATGATCTCCTCCGACAAACACGTGTACAGATCACACCTGACCCAGATATCACACACCCCATTTTCTATCATCAATAACTCATTACATTCAAGTGCATTTCTCATTTCCCACATCTACTGTGAATGGACGCACATTATAAAAGCATTCGTTTTCCACCTTCACTGCGCTGGTGTTATAAACCCGTGAATACATCCAAGGAAACAGCAAGGACGAAGAGGTTTGCTGAATTACAAACAATACAATTTAGACAAAATACATGAATTGTCGTCAGAACAGATCAACCAGCTGTGAACTACATTTTTGGTATTTGAAGCCAAACAGCATTCACAGTTCCAGACATTGACGTGTCAGCCTGACCTATTCGAGTTGATAAAACTCAACAACAAAAAAACTATAACTGTGTGCTCGGATGTGTTTTCATGTGCTATGTGTAGTCTTTAAAATGACTAGAATAAACCTGATTGTCTGGTTTTTAGATTTGACAATGAAGTGTTTCGTAAATTATGTTCACTCACTTTGCATGGGGACATTAAACCTGCCCAGATTTAGTGCAAATACCGAAGACTCGATGTATTAAATACAGCCTTATTGATCGGTCTTCCCAATGGACCTGGGTGAGATACAGGTTGAAGAGAATAGCTATTCAAACACCAATATAGGGCAGAACATATAAAACACAATAAAATTGTTGTCTTATGCAGGCTTTTATATAAGATGATAGGAGCAAACAAACAGATAAACAAACAGTGTGTGTGAATGAGAGAGAGAGAGAGAGAGAGAGAGAGAGAGAGAGAGAGAGAGAGAGAGAGAGAGAGAGAGAGAGAGAGAGAGAGAG
>NC_079901.1:23876768-23901793 GCF_024868665.1 Triplophysa rosa | reverse complement strand
AAATGTGTGCGCTTTCTTATCACGTTTTGTTTGTGCATTTGAGGACTAAAGATGAGCCATATGATATCATGGGAAAACTATTTCATGCTATTTGATATTTTTAGGTCGTGGACTGACAATGTGCGTCATTCTTTCATAACCGACCATGTGAAAAACTAGTATCCTTTAGCATTTACTATAGTAAACTAGTATAATTTGTTAATTAATTGACCTACAGTCAATTGAAAAACTTTAGTAATACTGTAGTATACTTTTATATTTACTATGGTAAGGCTAAAAAAAACGATAGAATTAAGGAATTTTACTACAGTTTACTATAGTAAACGCTGAAGTATAGTATTTTATCATTTATAGCTATAAACAGTAAACAGAAATATTATTTAGGGAAAATCACAGCGACAACAAAAAAGTACCATGTTTTATCATCGGACAGGCGCCGTGGCATTAAGGTATGTAAATCGTTCAATACTAGGGTGTAGAAATACCACAGTGCTTTTTATAAAAGTTACTACAACATTCAAATACTCCGAATATAGGAGCATGAAACTTTGCCTGCAGAGGTGTTTTAAATAATCTACACACGCTTGCAGCTTTTCCTGCACAAGAGCTGGACACACATGAAACAAACGGGTAAAGCACAGCCATTAAAAACAACATGCTCCGTTGGGTCATGCTTGACTTGATGTTATTTCATATTTCCTCTATTAACTGAATCCATCTGGGCTGATGTGAGATGCAACCACAGCACACACGAGAAAATTAATCAAGCATGTCATGATCTTGTAAGTTGTGGACGGAGATCATGACAAACATGACCAAATAGGGACAAATACAACGAAGTAGATGTTTAGAAAGATATTCACTCTCGTCTTTTCTGTACAACAAACTGTCAAAAACACAGCAATACTGTAAAAACATGTGACATGTTCTACAACAAGCCTTCTGTGACGACAGCTTTGTGCGAGGAACATTAAATTGCATTGCATTGCAAACATTTATAAGACAACAAAACCAAACTGTGTTAAAATGATATCATTATAATTAGTTATTAATGCATAGTTTCAAAAATCATGACAACATGCAAAACTACAGAGTGACATACAACATAAGACAAAAGTCATAGGGAGTTTTATTTATTGCTAATCTATTACTCGAATGTTATAAACAAAAATTAAAAACAATGCATAAAAAACGTGGCTGCCAACTTGACTGTTACACAAAAGATGATCTGGCAATAATATATCTTAATACAGAGCCAGACAACAAAGACGAGGTAAGCCAAACATTTACTGGTAAACGACCTTCTTTTATTTCCAAAAAATGTCTCTGACAAGACGAAGATAAATAGATATTCATCTGCATAATCGTCGGGCAAAACTCTCCACTCTATTAACTTTAACTCTGAGCCGGAAATTCCTCCTGTCTCCATCTCTCTCTGGCTCTCCTCCTCCGCCTCCTTATGAGAAACACGGCTCTATTTTTGGGATCTGGATAAATATCAGGGAATATGGAGGGAATGTGGTCTTGTCGTTTTTCTTTTTCCATCACTATGGACACAGGAAACCACACACACTGTTCTCAAAAACACTGGCTTAAACACGCGCAGGCACACGCACACACACACACACACACACACACACACACACATGCACACGCGCACACGCGCGCACGCGCGCACACGCACACACGCACACACACACACACACACGCACACACGCACACACACACGCACACATGCACACACACACGCTGTGGTTGACTATCCCCGTGGGGACAGTCCATAGGCGTAATGTTTTTATACTGTACAAACTGTATATTCTATCCCCTATCCCTAACCCTATCCCTAAACCTAAAGATCATAGAACACTTTTTGCATTTTTAGATTTGTAAAAAATATTGTTCTGTACAATTTATTAGCTTTTTTGCCCATGAGGACCTCAATTTTGGTCCCCACAGTGACATGAGTCCCCATGTGTTGGTGTGTATTCAGGTTTAGGTCCCCACCGGGATATACAAACATGAACACACACACGCACACACACACACGCACACACACACACACACGCACACACACTCACACACACACACACACACACCACAACATATAAAACAGTAGAGCCCCCCTCCCCGTGCAGAACACATCTCACATTGACCACCAGCATGACCCAGTTTACAAAAGAAAGACCATTAATGTTTGAGGTTTGGTAGTAAGAAAGAAAGATAAACCCATGGGGGTAAAAAAAGAGACCAAAAACAAAGAAAAGTAGGAAAGGGAGATTTTCTTTCAGCTTTCAGTGAATAAAATCTTCTTGTGAGATTTTAAAGGATTAACAGCCACGTTACAAACAGACCAAAGCTTTCAATTCCAGCTTCGCTTTTACTACAAAGCCCCATAAATCCGTCCAAAACACCCGGCCAAAAACACTCTTCAGTTTTAACATTTCAAGGCACAAATCTCAGAACGCCAACAGGACACACAGGCCACAATTACAAAAGATGACAGCTGAAAGATGAAAGCAGCCCGCTTTTTATTGATATTCGATAATACAAAGTGTTTTGAGTCAACATTTCGCTTTTCCACATTCAGTAAATCTGTCTATGACATTCATAACCACAGCAAAACATAACAAGGCCTTATAAAGGCTTCAGTAAAAGAATGTGTTTCAGATTGACCGGAATGCAAAAAGGAAAGCAGAGAGATCAAAGTGAACGCTTATGAACATGAAACACTGACACACACACACACATGGACATTGGCTGGATTATTTAAAAAATGATGTTTCATTCCAAAATATAATCCTGTTAACTATTGGCAACATTTTAAGAAGGCTGCATCAGTAACATAAAAACAAAAATCACTTCATAAACACTTGCACATATCACGAATACAAATATAAACGTTATTTCTTTGGAATATTTATTCAATTCATGTTCATTTCATGTTGACTCTAAAGGCTCTTCTGAATCCTGGAGGAGAAAAAAAGGTTATAAAAGGAAATATGGGAGAGAAAGCGAACCAATTCATCAAACATGATGAGCAAATGGACATCAGAGAATTAATGACACTCTTAAATCATCCAGATTGGAAAACAGAGCCTAACGCATAAGTGAGGAACTAATACTGAAATTTCCAAGAATACATGCTCGAGGGTCTGAACGCTAGAAGCATATCTAAGTGGTACAAATGTCTAATAAAAGATGGTTTATATGGCATAAAAATAGCCACCCAGCTACGAAAGAGACTAATGCCAAATATGAACAAATGAACAACAAAGAGAGATAGAGAGGTTAAGGGTCGTTGGCTTCTGGTTTCTCACAGTCCTCGCACGGCACTGCAGTGCTGCCTGCTAAAGAAACTGTCATTCAAAGTAGCAACAAACTTCAATGTGTTGGTGTAAAACATGTAGAAATATGTTCATTTCAAAGAAAAGTGAATGCGAAGATCCTAACGTCAGCAATGACTAGACCGTTGCACAGGCAGAATTTTTTGGGGGGGTCAAACTAACACAGTAAAATGTTTATATTTGACCCAAAAATGGGTTAGAACAGCCCAGCATGGATCAATAATATACAACCCCACGATAGGGGTCGTCCCTTTTTTACCCAACGTTGGGTTGAAATAACCCATCTTTTTTTTTAAGGTTTGCAACATCTTGAAGACCTACCTGCAGTTTTAAAGGGTGGTCACGCAAAAATGGATGCAATTTAGTCAATTCATAATTAAAATAATACAGAAAAAAAACGGAATTAACTCAAATGAACTAACAGAAACACACAGAAACAACAGAAAAAAAATGAGCGTGGTTAAAGTTATTTTACCGGGGTTAAAGGAGTGGGTGGAGGATACAGTGAAAAATCACTGTATCCTCAAAGTGACATTGCCTTTGAAACAGGGTGGCAACGCTCATCATCAAACATGCCAACACAATTCTTGGATGTTGTGGTAGCATAGGGCGTTGCTATACTGTTGCTGGGTGGTTCGGGGAGGTTACTTTCTATTTCAAGTCAAAAAAGTCTCTGGTCTGCATTTAACATAAATCATTTTGACTCACAAAAGTGATCACAAATCTCCTCAAGTCTAAAGCACAAACTGACTAACATTTAGGGTCAGGGGTTCTTAAAGCGATAGTTCACCCAAAAATAAAACTTCTGTCATCATTTCTTCACCTTCGAGTTGTTCCAAATATGTATACATTTCTATGTTCTGATGACCACAGAAAGATCTTTGGAAGAATGCTTATAAACAGACAGTTCTTGGACCCCATTGACTCCCATAGTAGGAAAAATTACTTAAAAAATAGTTTTTTTTGGTTCTGCCCTGTTGAAAAAAACAGCATTAGCTGGGTTAGGTGTGTTTTGATGCTGGTTTGACCAGCTTAAACCAACTAAGGACCAGCACATGACCAGCTTAAACCAGCACAAACCAGCATCAAAACATACCAAAGCAGCATATGCTGTTTTTTCAACCGGGTGCTGAATGTAGAACAGCAAACGGTTCTGAAGCACTTTTGACAACCATTGTCATTTCTCCTACTATGGGAGTCAATGGGGACCAAGAAGTGTTTGGTTACAAGCATTCTTCCAAATATCTTTCTCTGTGTTCAACCAAACAAAGAACTTTATACAGGTTTGGAAGAACTAAAGAGAGTGAGTAATTCATTATAGAATTCCCATTTTTAGATATAAGCAATATATATATTAAAATGTAAGCAATATATTTGCACAAGCAATCAAACTCCACTAATAAAATAAACAATTCTTACATCAAGCAATGACTTTTATTGGTCTAGTTCACTATAGTGTCTCTTTCTTTCGTATTAAGAATCCTGTAAATGAATAACATTGACGGCAGCTCGACACAGCCGGAATCTACCACACCTGACATGGAGGCAAATCCCTCTGACAGGGTTTGGATCATTCTGGTATCTTCTTTAATATCTGAAACTCTACAGTATCCCACATCTGTTCACAAAAACAGACACTTCAAAAACAAAAGAATACAGTGAGAAAGACAGACAAGAGCTTAAGAGTAATTTTTTTCAAAAAGCTTGAAAGTAAAACACACATAAGCCCCTAAACACCCCACAATATGCTCCAGCAACCGATCACGCTGAGAGTTTCCAAACATCAGCGACTAAAAACACATCTGAACCGCTGAGTGTCACTACTGAGAGTTTCACAAATCCTTCTGATGAACTGAAGACGGTCACATCCACACACACGTCAAGAGAAACCGCTCAGAACACCGCAGATTTGCAGCAATATAATGCGCTGCAATGGGTTCTGTGAACGCCACCCGAGACAGTGTGACAAATTCATTCATTACAAACATTATTCATTCACTACGATTCTCACAAAATCTTACTTTCAAGATGTCAAATATGATTTTCTTCAAAACACTTGTATCAACAAATTTCCTTTAAAACAAGGCATGATATGTTTAAAGGCATTCATTTCTAAACTTTTACTGACAGTTTAACACAATTGTATTTTTTTTTCACAAAAAAGGCCTTAAAAATTCTCATTACCGTAACCATTTAATACGGTCAATCTCATAGCATGTTTTGCTAAATACAAGCGATGTTTTTATTAATCACACATAATGAATTATATTTTAATAGAATGTTATACATGTAGAATTTCTTTAAATGTGGAAAAGTACATGTATCGGTAATGAGAAGGGAAAAAGTCGTGTACACAGCGTGACAAGAGAATATTGTTAGCCATTTAAAAGGTAATAGTAGATGTGTTTCTTCAAATTAAATCAAACTTAATGTAAATATCTTTGTGTGCGTTTAAATAGTCTTGTTAATAGGGATGGGCGATATGGCCCTAAAACTCTAGCACGATAATTCCTGGTATTTGTTGCGATAACGATAAAAATGACGATATATCCATAATGCCATCCACCGCTGTATTTTACGTCAAGTGATAGTAGCTGCATGTAGTCTAGACCCTCAGAAAAACAAATATTATCAAAAAGTAAAACTTACCCCAAATCAAACAGCTCCTAAAATATACCTACAGTATTTTAGTAAATATAAAATATAATAGTGAGATTCGACTTCAAAAGGTTGTAGTAAAGAAAAGTTAAATGAACTAAAGCTCAATAAACACATCATGTCATACCTAAAACTGTATATATTCTATTGTTGGGTGGAAACGATCGATCACATCACGCTGTCAATCACTCTCTCTTGAACTGTGTGAACCTTCTCTTCTCACAGCAACATACACTGAATCTGTCTATGACTCGCGCTACAGAAAGAGAACAGAAAAATGCGGATAAAAGAAATCTAATGAAATAATCCATGCTTTTATACGCTCATAAACGTATTTAAAATAACGTAATACAAACTCACATGGTACTGTATGTGAACAGGCAGCAGTGCTGTGAACGCTGTGTCGCTATGAAAGCACATGTGGGCACGAGCCGCGCACGGGACGCTCCGTTCATCCTGTATATAACAGGCAAGAAATCAAATTAAACTATTTGTGCACACGCGCATATCATCTAACGAATGTTTAAATAAATACTTTTAGCCAAACTAAATGTTGTGGTGTAACGTATTATGACTATCAATGAATACTTAACAAATGAATTAAATAAAACGAAAGTGAAACTAAACATGAACTCGGATGCATCTACAGTGGTAACCTAAACGAGATTTAGAGCTTTTAGTGCAAACTCTTTCTCAGCTTCACGTCCGCCCTCCGCTATACCCGTTTTAACTTCACATATGAGCTGTGAATGGGTCTCACAAAGAAATACGTCATCAACTAGAATTTATCGTTTATATCGTGGGAAGACTAATTCCTATCGTGTGGGGAATTTCTACCGGTATATCGCAAACGATATAATATCGCCCATCCCTACTAGTTAATATCAGTCCCGAACACTTATTTCTTCCACTATTTCTTCATTTTTATTATACACGAATATTCTGTCAATCGTTTTTGGTCATTTTTTGTGATTTGAGAACGCCTATTTAGTAGAACATCCAATTGTTTTTTTTCAGAATATTTTCATTTTACAAATCGGGATGCGTTACGGTTATAAGAATTTCAGTAGAAAAAGCTATAAAATACATAAATAATTAATTCCTATGTCAAAATTATGGAAAACAATTATCTTTATTACGATCATTTTTTTGTTATCAAACTGTATGTTTCATCATTCAAATCTTTACCCCATTTATAATATTATTATTATTAGCAACGTTAGATGCTCTTAATCATGCGTTCAGGCTTCATTTAATTGAAAATGCTGAATGAACAGAAAAAAAGGAATAAATGTAAGGATTTCATTCCAGTGCTGTGATTCATGACATCGTTTAGGGTGCGTTCAAATTTGTAATTCGGTTCTTTTGGTCCGGAGTCCTGGTTCGCTTAGCTGGCATTTTAACAGCGAAACTAAAGATACGGAACCTAACAACTTACGTGTGAAGTCGCAAAGTGATTGGAAAGCTTTTATGATTTGTATTTTAAAACTGAACTTACCGGAAACCAAAACCATGCTGTGTGCTGGGTTATACATGCTCAGTGTATGCCTGCGCACATGAGAGTATTTTTAGTAAGCAGGTAACTCGCCAAGACCTCATGAAGTGTTTAAAGCAGTCAAAACGGCGCCAGGAATTCATCAGTTACATGCGCAAGCACATATCTAATAAACACTCCTTTTATATTACCAAATCACTTGGTTTTGGGATCGTATCTTGTTATCACTTCCTGTTTTTGGTCCGTGTTGCATTCATATTTCAATCGAACCGTGCCAGAGTTCATTTGAAAGCGGTCTCGGTCCGCTTGTTTGATGCGCACCAGGGTTCGGGTGGCAGCGTTCACACTTACACAAATAAACCGCAATAACAAAGCATTCGCACCAGAGTTCATTTGAATCGAACCAAACATGGCATATGTGAACACACCCTTAGTGTATTACTGTATTACCAGAATCCATCTGGGGTTTTGTTACTGAATAGCTTTGTCATGCATGCATGGCAGAGGAAGTGTTTACCTTTTCTTTACTCATTAAAGGGACAGAAGTGATCACGAGAGCGAGAATATCAAAAAAATAAAACGAAAGACCACAAGTTTGAAAAAGATGTCAAGTATCATCTTTGCCGTTGACATTATTACACACCTTTTAAACTATTGTCTGCTGTCAGACTGTGTCAAATCTCTGCACCTCACGTACATTCCCTCCCCAAACGCAGTGTTCCATAACGCAACATGTCTCCTGTCGGCAGTGCATTAAATTCCACCCGACCCCACTCGGCTCAAACCAAGCTTACAAATAATGAACATTCTTTCTACAAACCCCCCACTGACACACTACCACACACATTAACCATAAATACCTGCCGTACATTAGGACCCTACATCACAGTCCCAGCGAGAAACTGTCCCAACACATCCGAACAATCTGAACAAAGAAAAGACTTGATCTAAATTTGGGTCAGACTGGGTCTGTATAGAGAGCGCTGTCCGTATCAATGAGGGTCAGCGAGTGTTTTGGCTGCAGGCCTGTAGAAACAAGGTATTGACTTCAACATAAACCTAATAAAAGCACCGAGCCCAAAAAAGTCTGGAATATAATGTCTTTAAGTAAATATATGGCCTCATTGAGCACTCGGGCTGAGGCTGATGTCGTGCTAAGAGCTGCTCGTATCATTTCACAGAGCTCTGAACTTTACAACGCATACAGGTGTCAGGATGACATCACTGCGGTACGACATCATACACCAGGCCCCTATACAGGCCTTTGACATCCATAAATCTACATGTACATATACTGTAAATGTGATATGTGTAAGTCGTGCTTGGTGACCTTGAAGTGAAATGAAAAGTTGAAGATCAGATGAATGTGACCAAAGGACCTGATTGAGAGCATGCCGTAAAAGAAGAAAAATGCACAAAGGCTTCAGATACCAGACACTGGCTTAAAAACGATTAAGTCAACACGCAAGCTAACATTGTTATCCACAAGCAGAATTACTTTTTTATCTGAGTCATGTCTGCGAATAATCTGTACTTATATCCAAATGAACAGTTGCAGTGTGTTGTATGCAGGCAGCACACGTTCCCGCGATATATCGTACGATTCTTATGCTCTCGGTTTCTCAATGAATTACGGTTAAATGTCGCCACATCCGAAAGCCAGAGGGCGCTCTTGCGCAGAAACTCTGAATATGGGACACAGAAGAATGATTTGTTCCAGGAAATGCCAATGGTCAAATTCTATCGTTGTTCTTCAAACCTTTTCAGGTATTTTCATGATAATAAAGTACATTTATAGCGATGATGTTTGACGAGTGCTGCTTTTTCAAATGCACATTATAAACGACTCGATCTCGTAGTGATTTTAGATCGAGCAGTACTTCCTACTGATCAAAGAGCCGTAGTTCACGGCTAACCAGCTAACACTTTTGATAACTCTTTTTCACAAGAAAGAAGTACTTAAATGAAGAAAAATGGCAAAATAACAAATGTCATGGATAAATATTTATTTACTGAGAAATCCACTATTGTGTGAAAGGGGATAACAACAACAATTTTCACCTAAACCTTGGAGGCAAATGTCAGGGTGTGAAAAATGACTTTAAAATAATGGCCACACCATTATTTTATTTCTGACACAGGGATTGGTAGGTCTATTAGTAGAATCTGTTGCCTGTAGCATTTGCTATTCCTATGGTGATAGTTCAAACGTGAGAAAAAACTTATTTTTCCTAAGTTTGCATGATTGTAACTTAATAATGTGATGGTTCATCCCCCCAAAAAATGTCATCATTTACACGCCCTCTTGTCATTTCAAACCTGTATGACTTTCTTTCTTCCACAGAACACAAAAGAAGATATTTTGAAGAATGTTGTTAACTGGCCCCCATTCACTTGCATTGGTTTTGTGTCCACACAATAAAAGTGAATGGGGGCCAGTGCTGTTCGGGTACCAACTTTCTTCAAAATATCTTCTTGTGTGTTCTGCGGAAGAAAAGTCATAATGGTTTGAAATGGCAAGACGGTAAGTAAATTTCTGGGTGAGCAATCACTTTAATTTCTTAGTAAGATTTATTCATATCCTTTCAGATTCTGGTTCTGAATGAACTTGTATTTTAGTATCTTCATTTATAAAGCCAGAGATATGGAGATCTCATTTTTCAGTGGTCAAAAACCAGATGTGGGTCACTTTAAATACAGAGGATACCTGTTGAATTGAAGAAAGAATGTCTAAACCTCAGGTTAAGTTGACATGAAATTAATTACAGTTATCTTGGACTAAAGACAAACAGAGAACATAAAAGTTAAGAAAAAGTAAAAAGTGTGCGTAATCTTTTGATTTCCAATTAATAGTGTTTGTAAACACGTTGCATTCTCTGAGCTGGATTAAAGCTAATCTACCCGTTTAGTAAAAGAAACATTACTGAGATCTGCTAAATCTCCATCTGTAAGCCACAGCAAACAACACAAAGCCAAGAATACATACATAACCAGATAACAAACAACACAAAAAGATGTAAGAGATGTTGAGATCGCTCTGCTGCTCTGCATTTAGAATAGTATACTATGCAGTACACACAGATATTTTACAAAAATAGCATGTGAAACCGTTTTCATTATGCAGAGATAAACATTGCAAACCGTAGCACGCTATAATGTCGTCACATGACCTTGTCATACGTTTAAATAAGCAAATGGAGTCTAGTTATCATCTTCAAAAAAAGTTTTCCATTTAACTCTGGAAACAGAAGGTCATGTTGAGAGCACTGCATTGTGGGATACAAAATCCCATGCAGTGCCTGTTTTACAGATGTTTTACACATTTGAAACACACACTGCACATCTGAAACAACACAAACGGTGGCAGAGAATGAAGTGAAGAAAAACGTTTCAGCATCTCAAAGACTGCCACCGTTTGACTGCACATTTTTTCAACCAACTTCATCAGGTGCATGCTGGGAACTGAATGTATATTAGAGACGTGTTGCTTTTCCTCACAAACTCCTTTTGTTTTTAGTTCATTCTAAGGCACAATTCCTATAAAACTCATTTCATGCACTTGAGTAATCCACAGATCAAAAGGCATAAGAAACTAATTCATACAAGTGCGTGCAAACGTTTGACTGAACTGATTGTTGTTTTGAACTAATGATTTTTTTTGCATGCCACCAAGCTGCAATTTCAGGGCAGAACTGCTTACAAAATGTAAAAATACTCGTCATGCCAACAGTGCATTAAAACAGAAAGACAGAAAGAGAGAGAGAAATATAAGCGAGAGAGAGAGAGTAATAGCAGAGTAATAGGGTCAACCACAAGAGAATCCACTCTCTCTCTCTCTCTCTCTCTCTCTCCTAATATGGCAGGCTTCTGTCTGCCTGCGATTCATGCAGGCCCTGGCCCAGAGACGCCTGCTCCCAGAGTGTGATTAGATCAAAGTCCCACCCCTCCATCTCCAGTCTCAGACCGTTCAAAAGACCCTCAACCCTCTCTCTCTCTCTCTCACCTACAAACCCGGCCCGGCAGGCACAATTCTGAGCGGCCTCAGCCGGTGCCGTTCCCCCGCCCGGATCTGAGCCGCACACCAGCAGAACTTCAGCCTGAAACACAAGAGTCCAGAACATTCTCCATTTAAAACTGAGAGGGGGGGGCTGAGGGGGGGGTGGATGTGATCGTATCACCCCCATCCTTTTCCCAGAAGGTTTTGGCTCCGTCCCAAGGATCTAGAATGAAATGCAGGAATCCAGGTACAGAATGAATGCTGGGATCGCGTGCGGTCAACATAATGCACACACGGGCACGCACGTGCACACACAGCTACGGGTGCAAATGCAGAAAAGCAAAGAGAATCTGTAAATATTTAGGGATGGAAATAGTGACAAAAAAAAGGGTACACAATACTGTTCCTTTTATTAACTGAAAGGGATAGTCCACCCAAAAATGAAAATTCTGTCATCATTTACTCACTCTCAGATTGTTCCGAACCTGTATGAATTCCGTTGTTCTGCTGAACACAAAGGAAGATAGTTGGAAGAATGTCAGTAACCAAACTGATCTCATCCACCATTTACTGCCATAGTAAGGAAAACAAATACTATGGGAGTCAATGAGGGATGAGATCTGTTTAGGTGATACAGGTTTGGAACAATCTGAGGAAGTAAATGATGACAGAATGTTCATTTTTGGGTGAACTGTCCCTTTAATTTACCACAGTTATCCGTTTCCAACAAAATACCATAGTTACTACAGTACTATGGTAGTACCATGGTACTTTTTGGCACTATTTGTTAACAAATTATTGTAATTTCATGGATACTATTGGTGGGAAAACATTTTTACTAGGGAAATACTATGCAAACCATATGACTATGGTTCCATAAAACAAATATACTACCATTGTTAAAACCACTTTGGTACTTTTCTTACTTCCATAAAGTAAAAAATAAATGAATACTCCCATGCCAAGCAAAACCAGAGAAATCACAAAACAAGAAGGAAAACGATTTCACCTGAACTTTGCTTTTACTTGAAAAATTCGTTTAGAAAACTTTTGCAAGATCATTGAACTACAAGAAACTTTGCAACAACTACAGTGACAGTACAGCAACAGGAAAAAATATACCCAGGTTTCATTCTGTGTATAAAATAAGGGCGTTTGAGGGAAAAAAAACACAATCGAGGCAAAAATCAGCAACAAAACAAACAAGGACACGTTTTTGTTCATCTCCCATCATCTCCACACCCTGTTATATAGCGTCTCTCTCTTCCTGCCGCTCACAAACTCTTCTGCTCATTCTCACAGTCTCTGAGAGAGGAAGATCTGTTTGTTTCCGTCATGTAAGAGAACACTATTCCCATGACCATACGATTCACCACTATTTATAGACAGCCATCATACAAAGTGCCTCGCTTGCTCCCGCGTCCTGCATGCGGCCTGAGGTCGCTATAGCAACAGGGTAAGACACAAGCGAAGGAACAGACCGCAGGAACTCAGTATCTCAGCTGTCTCTCTCCGAGTCCCGCACCGCTGACGGGGACAGACATTTCCAGAAGAAACTGAAAGCTAGAATATAATACTGCCGTAAAAAATAAAACCTGTTAACATGTAAATCTGCTCTAGTCATACACATGTAACAGGAGGGATCAGAGGTCAAAGTGGGTTGATTTCATTTTACGCTTGTATCTCATCACCTCTAACACTCGGGGGTGATAAATAACTCTACCTGTGATGATCAAGAGGTCAAATGTCAAACAGGGTCAGGTCCTGCTGACCTGCGAAGAGCCAAGAGTGTGCAAGAAGGAATGCAAGCAGCGCACGCACACACACAAACAAACATATTTACTTCAGATGGATTAGTGGGTCAGGTGATATCAGCATGCTCCAAACACAACAATCTATAGCATTGTGAAAGAAGAGATTTTAAGAAGAGAGTAAAATTAAGAGGCACAACTACAGTATGTGCACGTAAAAACCAAACCAAGTTCTGGCGAGAGAGAAGAACAGAGGGACAAAAAAGGCAGCATTTCTTTGTGCTAAACACAGGAACGAAAACAACCAATGAGAAGCAGATGTAAGTACGATGACACAGCCGGTCCAGAGAATCAAACTAAGTTACAGATCGAGTGACTGGTGGTAAGTTTGGGGAGAACAAAGCTCTGGGTTGGATGGACGGGATGAGGAGGTGGTGCTGGTGGTGGCAGAAACTTTGCGGCCCTGGTGTGGAAGCACATCAAATTTGGCCAAACTCAACCGCGTCCTATTCATCCAAGAACGTCAGTTTACTACAGTTCCACTGTTCAGAGAAAACACCTACTAGTAACCAATCATCATGGACCTAACCATTCCTCATCGTTTTGTCACACAAACATCAATTATCCAGGAAGAGAAAAGTTAAAAGACACAGAAAAGATGATGCGGTGTGTCTTATGTAACGTTCAGCCTATCAAAACTTGAGGACCCCCGGGGTGACACACAACGGCAATAAATGCCTTGACTAATTCTCATTCAAGTGTGACTTGAATGTAATGTCTAATAAACTCTTCTCCTGTTCCAGCTTCAGACTGATGTCATCTAATATTCCAACAGACCTCTGCCAGAAAGTCATGTCGAACAAGCACATGAGTGAAAGGTTACATGGTGATGAGAACGTCATTCATTTTCATTCCCAGAAACACATGGGCAAACTTTGTGCTCCAGTTAAATGTATTTGACATCAGAAAACTCAAACGGAACTCTAAAAATGCATAAATCCAAACCCGAGCCGCCCCTTTAAGAGAGAACGTTTAAAAAAAGCAGCCACAGAAAAAGAAATGTGTTTTTACAGCTGCGTCTGTTCTTCTATTCCTGGAGAAGAAAGAAAGAGGAGCAAAGATCTGGTGTGATGGAATAACACAACAACAGCGTAAACACAAGACAGAAAGAGAACTGAGAGACAACGATGAACGATCATAGACCTTAACTGACTTGAGTAGTTGAATTGATTGTTGTTGGACGATTGTAAACTTGCTTTCACTAAGTGACTAAAAGTTCCACATGAAGCTCGGATGACATCACCAAACAACATCGCTCCTGCTTGCCAAAAAAAGACACGAGTCAAGACTGAAAAGACATTATGCATTTAGAAAGATAACTCATAGATGAGTTTCGGTAGACATCCCAACATCATCAAACATGAACTCAAAAGGTTTCTTTCAAGAGTTCAAGGGATAGTTCACCCAAAATCGTTTATTCATGTAGTTCAAAACATGTTTTTCACTATTTCTTTAGCGTAAGACAAAAGGAGATATTTTGAGAAATGTGTCGGTGGTTTTGTGTTCATACAATGTATATCAATGGGGGTCAGTGTTGTCTGGTCATCAACCTTCTTTAAAATCTTGTGTGTTCTGCAGAAAGTCAAACAGGTTTGAAATGACATGAGGGT
This sequence comes from Triplophysa rosa, assembly GCF_024868665.1. NCBI lineage: Eukaryota > Metazoa > Chordata > Actinopteri > Cypriniformes > Nemacheilidae > Triplophysa > Triplophysa rosa. The sequence continues at coordinate 23,886,878 of NC_079901.1, read as the reverse complement.
GAATAAATTATGAGAATTAAAGTTTCTCTTTAAAGGTCCCATTCCCCGCGATCCCATTTTTCAACCTTTAGTTAGTGTGTAATGTTGCTGTTAGAGCATAAACAATACCTGCAAAATGATGAAGCTCAAAGTTCAGTGCCAAGCCAGATATTGTCTTAAACAGAATTCGCTTTTCAAGGACTACAGAGAACGGCTGGATCGAACTACAGCCCTCTACTTCCCGGGTACATGATGTCAATATTCCGAGTGCTTTTAATAACCTCCACCCAAAGGAATAGGCCTAAAAAGGGGCGAGACCTTCCTTAAAGAAGAGGAAGAGCCGCTGGAGTAGTGTTTGGTTATCAGAGATCGTAATCATTTGACTGAGCTGCGCGCTAAACTACTTTCACTTTCATCACAGTCCTCCAGCTGGTCATAAGAGTTCAGCGACACACATTCTAAGAGAACCAACGGTGAAATAACAGCTTCCGTGACTTTAACATCGGCTGTGAAAGCTGTTCTGTGTAACACACTGATATTGTGTGTGTGTGCGCATACCTCTAAAACACTTCTATCAAACGTCCTTTGAAGTCCTGCTTGCAAATGTCTCCTGGTCAATCTGCTTGTTTTATTATTCAACTCAGGTCCGATATAAAAAGGCAAAACTAACGCTTCTGTTATTAGTGTTAATTCTTATAACCGGTCTGACGCCATTCGGTCCGGTGTCATTTCCCTCGCCATAGTAGGAAAAACATTTGCGATCTCTAACGAAGACTGACGTTTGCACATGCACTAGCAGACCTCCGTTACACTTCAATCGATCCGCATGTGTTTAACTGATGAAGTGAAGTTGACGCCATTGTTACTGTTTATTGCTAAAAGTTTATGAATACACGTGCACTGAGAGGGGCACCGACCAATCACAACAGCCTGAGAAGCGTAAGCTCGCTGATATGGTATGGGTGGGACATCTTCACACACGCTCTGAGCGGGGAACCAATCACGACAGACCTGGTCATCTTTACCAATCAAGAGCGTTTCGAAAGGAGGGACTTTATATAGACCGGAAGAAATCCAGTCGTTTTGTGAGAAGAGGGACAGCGGTGAACAATAGACTTGAAATATGTGAAATATAAAGTTTTTTTTTTTTATTATAAACATGACCATCCATTGTTAAACACCCCAAAAAACATAATCAAAGCTTCAAAAACAGCAAAAGACTGGGTCCTTCAAGATATAAAAAGTAACTTGAAATGTTCCTCTGAAATGCGACAGAGAACAGACGCATACACACAAACCCCCGGTTTTATTACCTATTCTAGCAATACAGACTTCTTATTCACAGGAGGTCAATCTGGGCATAATGGCACGATGTCCCGCAGCAGTCATCTCCGCCCATCTTTTTCTCTCCGAACAGAACATTCCTGGCTTCCGACCGCCTGCCCTACTGTTTCCTCTCCAGCGTTCCTGCATCATTACCATTATCCCAATTATCATTAGAGGGGTAATTAGGGCTATTATGATTGATGAGGGCTGATCTGTGGGTCTCGCTGAAGACGTGGGACACCGAGAGTCCAGCCAGAGGACAGACGGCTCACCTCGTCAACAAGGACACGCACACAAACGTTTAAATGCGCCAGCGCGTATAAACTTCGCATGACAACCTCCTCCAGCTGTTTATAAGAGAAACCTGTCAGGAACATGGCAAGGTCATATTTCACGAAGTCAAAGAGGAGAATTAAGAAGAAACAATGTGCCGGGAAGTAACATTTTACGAGTTTTTGCATACCACCGCAACTTCTATTGACCTCATTCTTTTAAACACAAAAAACAAAATAATTCGATATATGAAGTATTTGCACATAAATATATGCTATACTGCACTCAAAAAAAGATTTTTGCTGCTTGTCCAATTTACTTAACTAACTTAAGTTAAATCGACACAACTTTTGTCAAATTTGTTCACAACATGATTTTTATGTTTCGTCATAGAACTGAATCCATTCATGTTTTTTTATCTGATTCAACTAAACAACACTGCATTAACTTTATGTAAGCGCCTTAAGTTTACTCAAATAGATAATGTTACTTAAATTCAACGTAATCCAGTAATGTGGAACCTGTTGACATAAAAAAGTTAATTAAGTTGAACATATCATTTTTTTGAGTGCGTATTGCAGTAATGATATTTTTTAGATAAAAAAGAAAATGAATCCTGGCATGAACGTCAGAGGATGGGGACCTGGCTCTGACCCAGTCTCTGCCTCCGCCGAGCTCTTCAATGGTTTACATGTCTGATTTAGAAATATTCTGCTTGCGTTCTTTGTCTATCTTAAGGTTTTCATACGAGAGAAGGAGCCTGAAAAAGCAGAAACAAGCCAGATGCTATTTTAGGTCTGTCAAACTTCACTCTTATAGCAGACTGTGCACATTCAGTTCCGGACCACCTGTAATACGACTGGAAACCCAAACACACAATTATACCGCGGTAACATTAACTGTTGCAGAAGTGTGACATGAGCGTCCTATCGTTCCCAACGGCTCCAAGCGCGTGACGTTATTCTTCAGTCACTCTGGCTATTATGGTTGGCTGAAAGTGCAAACGTTGTGTAAAAAACGCTGGTGTAAGAGCGGATAATTTGGGGTTGCGATGAAACTACAGCTTGACTGTGATGCTATTATTACAAACATTTAAAGGAACACAAGGGCAAGTACACATAAAATGAGACACTAAAATGACTAACGTTATTAAATAGAAGTCAATTAAACTTCAACTTTAGCTGAAAAAAAACCCCGAATAGAACTTAAATAGGACTATTAAAAAGTCAACAAATAAAGAGGTGTCGAAAGCACATAACAAAATAGTTTAAAATGAACTCAAATTAATGTGAAAACCCAAATTGTTAAAATTATTTCAAAACTTAATAGCTAATTAAAGACATATAACAACTGAAAAAATCCTGGCTAAAAGTAATGATGCCAACCAAAAACAGAACCTGCCTGAGTTTTAGCTCCAACTTTGAGGCCATTGAGGTCATGTTCCAGAACTTTCTTCCTGGAGGTTGGACCCGGACTCTCGTAGTCCTTCCTGCTATCACCACGGAGATGTGAAGCCCTCCCAAACGGCCGCAGTGACGCCATTAAAGACAAACAAAGAGCAAAAGAGAACTAGCGCAGAAGTCTCGATCCGTCTCCCCAAGACTGGCACACATTCTACCAGTTTGATCTCGAGTTGTGCCCATGTTGTGCTGCCAACTCTGAGTCAGTACTCATGTGCCTGTGTCAGTGAGCAAGGGACCGCTGATCCGGTGCACCCACACGCTAAAGGCCCAGCGGCCTACACGCTCAACTATCCCGCGACCCGCTACAGAACACGCATTGTACGAGAACAGCAAGTGGGCTCGGACGCCAATGAGAAAAATATGGAAGGGTTTCATTGTGCTATGCTTCATTTACAAGCCAATACAACAACAGACACCACAAATAATACGCACATGTAAATTTGCTAAAACGTCGTTCTGTTTCCACAGATTCAGCGAAAGCGTTTGCAATTTTCTAAGACGGAACGGATTCCGAAGAGACGGTTCTCTTCTACGCTGCCCAGACTTATGGAGAACACAGATCTACAGAGAAAGAGAATGAAATATGGAGGTCTAACCCACATCAGACAGACAGCAGAGCCATTCTGGCTTTCTAAAGAAGGAATGAGACCACATTAAAGCAAAGATAGCCGAATGAAATGCACAAAAATGTTCAAACGTTTTTTAACTAAGCCGGACAAACGTTTAAATAATGTTTTTGCAACCACACATCATACTTACACAGATCAAATGAAATATAATGGAAACTTTAAAATAGCACACCACAGAAGAGCGTGGTACCATCACATTTGGGGCTCTACACTTTTTTTTAAAAGCACAAGTTGAAGTCCTTGTCCATTTTGGAGATGGTCACATTAAAGGGATACTTCACCCAAAAATGAAAGTCTGTTATCATTTACTCACCTTAGAGTTGTTCCAAATGTGTATACATTTCTTTGTTCTGATGAACACAGAGAAAGATATTTGGAAGAATGCTTATATAACCAGACAGATTTTGCCCCCCATTGACTCCCATAGTAGGAAAAAATACAATGGGAGTCAAAAGTGCCCCAGAACTGTTCGCTGTCCTACATTCTTCAAAATATCTTCTTTTGTGTTCAACAGAACAAAAAAAAAGAAAAACAAAATTTTCCTACTATGGGAGTCAATGGGGGGCAAAATCTGTCTGGTTATAAGCATTCTTCTAAACATCTTTCTCTGTGTTCATCAGAACAAAGAAATGTATACAGATTTGGAACAACTCGAAGGTGAGTAAATGATGACAGAATGTTCATTTTTGGGTGAAGTATCCCTTTAATGTGCCATTTTATATCATGCACATGTTCTGTTTACTTAACAGGCGGCAAGATGCTTGTGCGACCCTATTTCACTTAAGCATAAATACATGCTTATTCATTCGTGCTTTTTCACACATGCGTTTTTCTATTCCTGCAACTATTCATCTACTTTTCATGCTTTGAGCCTCAATGGTAAATCTGTAATATGTGAGAAACTTACATGGAAAATCAACAAATCAACAGACAAACACGCTGGAGCTATGCCAGATGTACCATGGGAAAGAGTGAACTGCATGAGATTCTGCGACCCTGTTCTCATACCTCAGTCCGGCCTCCTCTGAAACGGAAAACAACAACAACCTTCTGCATTCGTCTTCTATTCATGCTATAACACTTTTGGGTATACACCTCCTCGCTCCTTTGAAGTTCCTCTGGCAAGACGTTGGCTTGAGTTGGCCGCGTTCTTGTTTTAATAATGCACGATTGGAGCAATGAGTGATTGTTCTGTAAGACGCGTCAACATGTGTGATGTCATTTGCATTTTATTCTTAATAATGGAGCGACGAGAAAATGAGAACATGCAGGTCCTGTCAGCAAAATATACATCTGAACAACAAAAACACACCACGGATATTCAAAGTCTGTCAAGCTGAGCGGCCGCGTGCGGAAAAACAGACATTTGAGCTAAACTCATTAAAAAGAGAGAGAGAAAGAAAGAACGAGTGGGGAAAAAAGAGAGATAGAGGACTGGTGTTTTGAAATGTCAACATCACAAATTTGAAACTTTATGGCATTATATATAGAAATGTATGGAACATTAATGCTTAAGACAGAAATAATAAGGTGGGACATAATGTAGGGTGGGGGCTTATTTTCCTGCTTATGTGTACATATATATTTAAGGACATAAATAATCTCTGAAATTATAGGGCTTGTTGAGAAGGCGTGTTAAGACATCAGACGTTTACCTGACATACGATGAAAAAACACCACAGACATATTAAAAGAAAGAACAGGATCATATCAAATAGCAGACACTTACGTAAAAAAAATCGAATATGCCCCAACAAGCACTCAAGATGACAAATTAAGAAACTATACAACAGATTCACACACGTTACAGATTCAGAGCTGGATAAATTAATTTATATATTTTTTAAAGCTTGATAATGCCTGCATATGTTAACAACATGCCAAACCACATGGATTTTCACAACATCAATTACACAAGAAAAGGCTCTAATTCTACAGAAACATGAATCGGGTCTTATCTCTACCTCACAAGTTACTTTGAAAAACGTGTCAACCGAACGTCAACTGACTGCACAGTGAGATGAGATGATAAAAAAAATGCTGAGATTTGACTCTTTTGGGAGCAGAAACTAAACTGATCGCGAAGAAAACTAAATGATGGATAAAGACAGAGATGAAGATGTTGGATGGTTAGATACAGCCAGTGAACTCTCATACTCACAGACCCTCCACACAACAATCTCACATCACTTTAACAATTTCCTTTTTTGGTGTGTTGAGATTTGATCATTGTAATGATTGCGATTCTCTAGTTTTACACTGATAGAAAAGCACACAAGTTGAACTCATAAAACTTCTCATGTGATGTGCGATATCTCAGCAGTGTTGTTATAAGACCCTCATGCTCATAGACCACAAACACAACAAGACAAAAGCATCGAGTCAATTACAGGAAAACTGACAATAGGGGTTTAGAACAAGCCTCTAAAACACACTATGAGTAATAAATGTATGATGCTAGTTTTACAAACACTGACTTTAGCCCAACATGTTTCAGACGCCCACAACAAACCAAAACCTAATAGGGCTGTCAAACGATTAATCGCATCCAGAATAAAAGTTCATGTTTACATAATATATGTCTATGTACTGTGCATATTAATTTTGTATTTATAAATACAAACACATACACATGAATACATATTTAGGAAATATTTAAATATATTTCTTTATATTTACTAATAATTGAAATGATATATAAATGTTTATTAATTTTTAGATTTTCCTTAAATATATGCATGTATGTGTATGTGTTAATAAATACAAAATTATTATGCACAGTACACAGATATATATTATGTAAACACAAACTTTTATTCTGGATGCGATTAATCGTTTGACAGCCCTAGATTACATACAATGTACATACACTACTGTTCAATAGTTTAGGCTCACTTCTTATTTTTTCCAATAGTAATTTCATCAATTGTAATTAAATAAATCAGAACTGTTATATTTGATCACCTTGAGTGGTCATTCTTTATCTAGAATTTGCAGAAATGTTTGCTTTTGTCATTTTATCGAGAAGGTCTCACCCGGAGATGTTTTTTTAACTAGCTATGTAACAGTCCCACATCTATTTTGACCTTTTATTGACTGGCTTTTCTTTAGCAAAGTCCAAATATGCATTTCAAAAAAGTGTTTTACGAATAAATACAATTTTAGGTTTGTAATGACAAAAACTATCTTTGCACTTTTTTGTCTTCAAAGCTAATATATCAGATATTTAAGCATCCATATTTTACTCATATATTATGAAAGTTAAAGACTTCACACCAGTATACAGTTGATATCATTCCGTCGTTTTTTTTTTTTTTTTGAGAATGGGAAAATGGGAACAAGGCAACACGTTTATAGAAGTAAAATGTCATTTTATGTTAAAAAAATATTTTTATAAGTATAAACCCGAGTGCCAAGGTTGTAAATGCTTCTGTTAAATCTGAAGGTCAGTGTGTTTTCAACATAATTTTGACAAATATTTTTACACAGTATACATAATTTGTAATGTGTCATGGAATGAGTACATAATAGGTTTATAAAAAGGGTGTTAATTGAAAACCGATTCTTAGCTCGCAGAGCCGAGTTCGTTTTGAACTGCCTGTTATGAGAAAAATACTTCCAAAAGTCGCACACACGCAACTTTTGCACTTTCTTTTAAGAAAAATTCAGAACACTAAAGAAATAAAATAAAATCAGATAATCACAGCAGGCTGTTCCCTAAAAAGCTGTTCCATAATGAATGTTCCTTTCTGTAGGGAAGCACAAAGCTGTCCATTAGACCTGCTCATATGTGAGTCATCTCTCTCTCTCTCTCTCTCTCTCTCTCTTCAGACAGCTCAGGAGTCAGGGAACATTGTGAAGGGATGAAGTCATTCCTGTCGTTCTTCCAGAAATGAGATTCAGCCCTGATATCAGGTACACTGACAGAGCAAAAGATTAATGCAGGACAGCAGAGCGCCGTGAAGGGAAAGCGATACTTGCGTGTGAAAAAAAGAGGGAAAACAAAAGGAGTGATTGAACGGAAATGAAGCGAGTGAGTGGAGAAGAGCAGAAGAAAATGAAGAAGAGGAGAAAGTGAGGGAATCTGGTTGTTCCCTGTTGTTTTCTTTCAAACAGGCACCAGGAATGTGGCCTTCTTTCTCTTTCATATGAACGCCACACAACGGCCTACGAGAAAGAGAGAGAGAAATCTCTTCCTTTTTATACTCTTCCTTTCTTCATTTATACCTGAATATCATGAATGGTGTTTAATGGAGTGCTAATACTTTTCTAAGCAGTCAGCATGATTTATTTCCACATGAAGGACAAAAAAGGTACATTTGCTATATATAGAATATGTATAAACTTGGAGGTAAACTTCTGATGAAATTCTCATCATTCTCTATCAACATATACATTTTTTTAATTAAGATACTGTACACTTACTTGGGCAGCAAGATGACTTAAGTTCACCAGAAAAAGAAAATTCTGTCATCATTTTCTCACCTCTTGTCATTTCAAACCTGTATGACTTTCTTTCTTCCGCAGAACACAAAAGAAGATATTTTGAAGTGAGTTGGTAACCAAACAGCGCTGGCCCCCATTCACTTCTATTGTATGGACACAAAACCAATGCAAGTGAATGGGGACCAGTTAACAACATTCTTCAAAATATCTTCTTTTGTGTTCTGCGGAAGAAAGAAAGTCATACAGGTTTGAAATGACAAAAGGGCGAGTAAACGATGACAGAATTTTCATTTTTGGGTGAACTATCACTTTAAGATATTAAGTCTTGTTTTCCGAAAAACAAGAAAAAATGAAAGAAAAATGATATTGTTTCCCTTTAAAAAAGGAATATTTTCTGAACAACAGACAGATCTCACCCCCCATTGAATCGCATAGTATGTATTTTCCCTACTATGGCAGTAAATGGGGGATGAGACCTGTTTGGTTACTGACATTCTTCCAAATATCTTACTTTGTGTTCAGCAGAACAAAGCAATTTATACAGGTATGGAACAATCTGAGAGTGAGACAGAACGATGACAGAATTTTCATTTTGGGGTGATCTACCCCTTTAATAAAGTAAATATTGTCAGTAAAAAGTTAAATGATCACACAGGACGAGACGTCTTAAACACACCCAGACTTTAAGACGTTACATAAGTGTCTGAGGAAACGTACAGCAGGAATGATGCCTGGTTAGAAGGTACAGAGCAGACATGACTGTCCCTCCTCTGAGACCACCGTCCAAACGCAGGCAGACAGCAAACACATGTCCTCATCCTGACTGAGCCTTTAATCCCTGTGAAGATGCTGTGCAGCAGTTACGGACACAACAGCATCAAAGCACTGACAACGTGTGTGTGTGTCGTCTCGCGCAGGGCACTTCCAGATCACAGAAACACATTCCTGCTTCTGCAGATCATCAAACATATCAGTAACCACAACAACTTCCTGTTTCTGTTCCTCAGCTTCCTGTCTGCACAGAATCACTTGGCAGTCCCGCTGATAAATGAGCCAAGACACACACATACACAACACGCGAGTGCCAGTGTGTCAGGATTTTACACACACACTCATTCTGTAACATTCATGTACAAAAAAGTTAAAAAAAACTACCTATGAGCTAAAGTAAAAACAAACATCTAAATTTAATTAATGTGTCATGCAAATTGCATTTACATTTGTGCAGTTAATACACACAAATAGCACAACAAATCCACACAAGACAAAATGACTTTGGTAGCTTTTCTCTTATGAAATCTATAAAAACTTTCTTGTTTTAATACTGTCACAGTTTTAGAGTTACATTTGTAAAAAAGCATCACATGACATTGTCTTTAAATGTCATTTGAGTTAACATGAGTGATAAAATCGCTCTGTGTGATAAAATTGCTTCTCAGCAAATCCCATTCCACGAATAACCAAATTACAAGACATTTATCTGCCTAGCAACATAGTCCTAAAAATGGTTTAAAATGAAGTGCTTTTACAAACGAAAAACATTTGACCGTCACCTCCTCTGCCCTAGAAACGTTTCTGGTTACTTCAGCATTGAGATATCTTTACAGGTTACCCACAAAGAGCTCAGGCTGGGCGTTTTCCTTCTACTGCCTGTCCACATGTGTTTTTCCTTCAGTTTTTTTCAGTTCTTCTCGGGCGTGTGCATTGTTACTGATCCTCACAACCTCAGGGAATATTTAACTATCCCGTCTCACACACACACACACACACACGCACGCATGCACACACACACATCACAGCCCCAGTAAAAAACACCCTGTGTTTATGGTCTGAACCTCTCCAACCCTCAATATTCATTAACCTACTGCTGCCGGACTCTCTCTCTCTCTCTCTCTCTCTCTCTCTCACTCTCCCACTCTCAGTCTCCCTGCCTCCCTCTCCCTGCCTCCCTCTCCCAGCCTCTGCCTCTCCCTCTCCCTGCCTCTCCCTGCCCC
>NC_079901.1:23839865-23876146 GCF_024868665.1 Triplophysa rosa | reverse complement strand
CCCTTCCTCTCCCTGCCCCTTCCTCTCCCTGCCCCTTCCTCTCCCTCTCCCTGCCTCTCCCTCTCCCTGCCCCCCATCTCCCTGCTCTCAACTTTACACAATGAATGTCATTACTGTGGTTGGTCATTAAACCATTACCAAAATGACAGAACGCTTACAAAGATATGGATAGAATAAACCGGGACAGCTGGTGTTGACCGTTTGCCCTAAATTACTCTAAAGAAAATGTCAAAGTATTTGGACACATGGACACAAAGTATGATTGTGAGTGCATTCCTATAAAAAATCAACTATTATTTATTATAAATATTTAACATAATAAGATAAAAAAACAGACTTTTAGCAAAACATTTCACAGCTAGTTTGTTAAATAAATTAAGAATAGACATACTGTTCAAAGCTTTTGGAATTTTTTTGGGCTGTGAAATGGTATAAAACACATCTACAGGTAATGTGCTGACCTGAGGTGAACACAGAACGAGAACAGCTGCACGTTTGTATTTCTCCCTTATCTGACACACCCAATTTACCTCACGGATCGTTCCATAATCTTTCCGTTAAATATGAGAGACATCCAGAATGTGCAGCATCATAACTGAGAACACCTGTGTGAACCTGACTTCATCATCCACTACAAAAAAATCACATTATTGACAACAAATGCTTTAAAATCAACACAAAAACACGGATCATGTTCAGCTTGAAAAGAGTCTTTTTAAAAACAAAAACCACTTGCTTTTATATAATATTATTTAGTGCAAGTACAAGTTGAGCACATGCTTTCAGGGCTGCTGTGCTGTATATGAATGGAATTTGTGGAAGGATTTAGACACTGCAAGTCAGAAAGAGCTACACTGAGGTCATAAAGAAAGCATTAAGCTCTGGAAAGATGCCTGAAGCCAGAAGATTAAGAGGAAGAACGTTTAGCCTTATTTAAGCTTTTGAGTTTTGTGTGTGTGCTGTTGTTTTTATCCTAAACCTGAATACACACCAACTCATGGGGACTCGTGTCCCCAAATTGAGTCTTTGAAAAAAGTCTATAAATCGTACAGAACGATATTTTTTTAAATCTAAAATTGCAAAAAGTTTTCTAAGATCTTTAGGTTTAGGGGATAAAATGTACAGTGTGTACAGTGTAAAAATCATTACGCCTATGGACTGTCCCCACGGAGAAAATAAACCAGACATGTGTGTGTTTGTCCAAGCTGGTCTCCAAGCTGACTGACAAGGCCGAGCAAACATTTTCCCCACTGCAAGTTTCATAATGACCCTCACAAGAAAGAAGAGAATTAAAAAAGAAAAGAGAGGAATGTGGGTCCTGTAAGCCAACACGCTGTCATTCAAACAAACTCATCTTATATAATCAGCCAATACCAAGCATCAGCTCCGAACAGCTCTGAGTGAAGCACAGTATTGAAAGAAAAGCTGGCACAGATGAAATCCTAAGAAAATACAACACCATAAAAGGTGGACGGAGAGAATAATGACCAACCCCAGTCTCTGAGACTGAGTGCCTACCAAAAACCAATTCATCACTTTGTAAAACATCACAGCACTTGGACACACACTGTACCACCAACACCAAGCACAACATTCTTAAATATACTGTAGACATAAATACAGACATTTCTGAATGGTATTTGTACTTAAGGTCTGGCTGGTAACAGAAGAAGCTATTTTTAAACACTAATTCAAGGCCGTCTTATGTTTCACACAACGGATAAACCATTGAGCATAAATAGACAAGATAAAGCATTGCCTTCAAAATACGCCAGTTAAGAATGCCAGAACATTTCAACTTTTTATAGCGGAAAGTATTCAAAGGAACTTATGCAGGACACACACACACAACCCAGGCACTCGACCAAAAGACAGGTAAGGGAAGGTAAAGAAAAACAGCATGAAGCAGAACCTGTTGTGGGTAAATGTCTTTCTTATTTCCTAGAAGCATCATTCAGTTCTGCTTATTCCATCTTGTTCAGACAAAAACAAATGTCATGAGCTGTAAATTCAGATGCACTAGAACAGGAGTCAACACATCAAACGTACAAATTGAGACATGATTCTACACACACGCACACACACACACACACACACACACACACACACACACACGCACACACGCACACACGCACACGCACACACACACACACACACACACACACCGTCTGACGGCCTTGAAACACTCATCCAAGTTCTCTGATATATCCGTTTTATCCTTCATCTAACTCAGGCCAGCACACCAACATGGAGGTTTAGAGCTAAAATCTAAAAACAACTTCACAAAAAAAGCTTCAAAGATTGCTTCACTCACAAGCTACAGACTTCAATTACTGGACCACACTTGAGTGGTTAGATAACATTACGAAACAGATTTCAACGTAATTGGAAAAATGACATCCAAACCTTCAGAAACACACTCGAAAGCACATGCACCATGACTCACCATCAACAATACTGATTCAAACAAACGCCTTAAAAAATAAGATGTCACTCACCACCCTTGGTTTGGTCTTCAAAGGAGCAGTGGCAAGTTCCTCGCTGGACTTCCTGTCTAGCTTTGACTCGGCACCGTTGGTAGGAGCTGAAGGTGTAGACGTAGCGCCCTCGGGTATAACCTCAACAGTGGCTGCGGGGGTCTCCATTGGACCCTCATGAGAGTTTGGAGCCAAGATGTGTGGCTCAGTGACGTCCGCTAATGATGGGGCGTCCTCCCCCTGGACTACCTTGCGGGCAGGTGAAGACTCTGGGACGTGGCTAGACCTCTGGTGGTCCTCAGAGATTTTTGAAGAATCTATTGGCAAAAATGTGGGCGGTTCACTGGCATGACGGACATGTTTGGATCTGACTTTTAAGACTGGAAGCTGGGGAAGGATGGAGGTGGTATCTGGGCATTCAGAAGACGGTTCCTCACTCTGTTCCTCCAGTTGATCACTGTCATCACAAGACGTCTGGTGGGTAAAGCGGTTAGAGCGTTTCTTGATTCTACGACTCATGCGAGGAGACAAAACATGAGCTAGCTTGGGGTCAAAGGGAAAGACGGGCTCGTCCGTCACTTTTGCTTCTCCGTTTTGCCCAAGGTGGGAGGGTAAAACGTGCTCCGATTGGGAACGAGGCCTCTTGGGGGAACAACAAAGCTGTCGTTCGCTATTGAGTTCCCATAGCTCGTCTCTTTGCTCAGATAAGATGGGCTCACTGCTGGAAGGTGGTATGGATTGTTCTAATTCGCAAATAGGCTCGCTGGGATGTCTCTGAAATTCTGTGGCCGTATCTGCCAGCTCCCCACGTCTGCTGGGATCGCTAAAGCTCTTCTTCTTCACCGCCTTGCCGTTGGCTTTCTCATCGATGAGGTTGTCCATCGCGCCGGGCTCGCACACAATGCTTTGAATCACTGTGCTGTAATCTCGCAGGCTGTCGCTACAAACAGAGAGGTCACTGCCAGCACTACACATGTATTCAGAAAGGTCTGCAGCCGAAGACTGCGTGCAACCGCTCACCTTCGAGTTTAAAGAGAGGGAACCCAGCAGGTTGCTGTCCATGGAGAAGTTCTTTCCGCCATCCTCTGCGATCGAACGGCGTCTGTGAGGCATGGGATCGCTCAGCGAGCGGTATGCAGATTCACCGTTTGACTCTCCGTTGCTGCCATTGCTGGAGTCCGAGCCGTTGTTACCAGCTGAGGAGAATTTCCTTCGCCTGCGAATAGCGCTGGGAGTTGAAGGAGCCTCTGAGGCCCCATGGTTTACATTTTTACTGCTACTAATGTCTCCTCCTATGGCTACTCCCTCATACTCTGTCCTAACAGAGGGAAGCTGAGATGAGAGAGATTCATCTGGTGTTGTATCAGGCATCTGCTGCTCATACAACCCTGACTGATTCCAAACGGTGAGGGTCTGCCCTAGCAAGTCTTTACTAATGGATAACCCCCCATATGAGCCAACCTCTGGCTCCGTGACAATTCCTTCATCTGTCAGGCTAGATTCATGGCCAGAAAGTTCATCCAATGACTTATCACAGAACACATTTTCCTCTGAATTTCCCTTCTGTAAACATTTTCCACTTTCTCTGTCAGCCTCTCCTTCCTCACACCCTGTAAAACCAGCAAGACTCCTCTCCTCCCGCTTTGCCTCATCTTCCTTTTCACTACCTTTTTTAGCATCATTGTTTTTTCTCCTGAAACGTTCTTCCTCAAAATCGTCCTCATCCTTACTTTCACCCATCTGACAGATGTCCCTTATTACCTGTCTGGCTTCCTGCACATAGCGGTCTTGTAGAGGGGTTGGCATTGGCTCCTCGTAACCATAAGCACTCCTGCAGTCATCGCTCTCCACCTCCCTGTCAGAAACCACCACCCGCTCTACACTACCTTCACAGTCTAGCCGCTGCTCAGAGGAACTCCTCAAACCTGGCCCGCTTCCATAACAACGCTGCACTACAGGCTTCTCAGAATACGTGAAAGACTTGGCCCTTCTCAAAGTAGCAGTGAGGTCCTTCAGGGAGGGCCGTCCAGGGTGCGGCCGGTGCGGCCGATGCGTCTTGGAGCCCATTCTGTGCACTGTTGTGCTCTGACCAACCTGAAACACATAGTTCAGACCTCCCTCATCGCCGTGCCCTTTCTTCCTCATTCTTAACTCAGATAGATCTGTCTTAAGGTAGCTGAGAAGCGACAGAGTTTCTGAGGAAATATCAGGGTTTGACATAGAGATCCTGTTCTTGTCTTTATCATCGTTTAAAGAATGGTGAAGTACCTTGTTTTCTTTACACTCTGCTGGACTGAAGCTGGGTACCAGTCTGGGATGAACTCGAACTGGGGAATGGGAAAAGTTGTCTCCATGGCCAAAACTGGGTGAGCGGTACATGGTGGCATTCCCATGGTATGTTTTACTCTGAACAGTTGATGACGCCCTGCCGAAGACGTGGGAGCTGGCTGGTTGATCTTCTTCCTTTAATGTCTCTGTGCTGGAATACCTGCTACAACTTCTCGACCCCAGTGGACTGGATGTAAATGAGGGTATGGTGACCTTTGACACCCGTGACACCTGTGGGACAGGGCTGCCTCCAACTGGTCCCTCAAAAGTTCTATATAGATGCCTAAAGTTTTCCTTAGAAACACGTGAACCGAGAGATGAGGCACCACGTGTCCATGATAGGCCCGTAACGCATCCTCTAGACCGCAGGCCCTCAATCCCACGTCCGGCCGGCCGAGAATCAGAGCTCTCTAAGTGTTCCATCATTACAGGCTGGTCGTCGCTGTCGTCCGACACCTCATTATCCCTACTGCAGCTACTTTTCTTCTTTTTTCTTAGTGAGCGACGTCTCACGTCCCTGCTGTGGTGAGCTAGCGTTGCAGGACTGTCCTCCTCACTGCCTGAAGACCTCCCCCTCACCTTAGCCTGGGAGCCATGCTTGTATAGGAGGAAATGTGTGCCGAGTGTCCTTGCGCTCGACTCCTCGTCCTCTTCTCCAGAGCTCAGTCTTCCCCGGGTGCCGGCTAGCTCCACGGAGGGGCCTGTCTGTGGTTTGGTGGAGTTATGCGAGGAATGCAAGCTATCCGGTGGCTGCGGCTGCTCTTCTCTCTGCCCCTGCAGCTGCCAACGGTGAGCAAACGAGTGAGTCCTGAGGGGTGAGACGCTGGTTCTACTGCGGGGAGGGGGTGCCGGGGGAGAAGACTGGAGGTCACTGCAACAATTATTCTGTGGGGGATCACAAATCGACTCACAGGAATGGCTTTCAACACATGAAGTTTGATATCTTTTGCAATTTGGGGTGGAATTGTCTACATACAGTGCGGTGTTTTCATTATCAGACCTGCTTGTTTCATGGCAGGGCCTAGCTGGATGGTGTGAGCCAGTTTTGTCTGAGGCTGAGCTACCGTATTCAGCATTGAAAGAATGTTGGAGGTGTTGACAGGCAGATTTCAAGTCATCAGCATCAGACGTCGACCTGTGTTGCTTTCTGCGTCCATCCCCAAAAAGTTCTCTAATTTTAGTAACACTTGGCCAGTTTGCAGCAATGTGAATGGTCTCTCCATATGAAGGGTGATAGCGACGATGAGATTTACATGTTGGGCTCCCTAAGACAAAAACAAAACGTTGTTTTAAAAATGGCCTTATAATTTCTTTACATTGTTCAAACAAAAAACGGTGAATTTAATCAGAACTCATGGCAATAACCACAATATACATTAATATAGGCTTTATTTATAAAGGGCGGACAACTAAACGTTTACAAGCCAGCACACAAACACACAATCCGATTACATAAACTCTCTTACCTGTTTTGGTGCCAGCCCCAGTGTTTCGAACTCCTCTGTCCGAATCAGAGCCTGACACAGACTCTTGGGTCGAACTGTATTGGTTACTATCCTTGAGTTTCTCAATCCCAAACTCCAAAATCTCCTTGGATGAGCAGCTGTCGTCCAAAAACGAATTCTCGCTACTATTAACAACTAAACTTTTAACGTTTCCATTGTTGCTCTGCGTCCCCGCGTTTGAAACGAACTTTTCGGAAAGCTCGCGAACAGACAGACAGGTCGCATGAGAGCTTTTCTTTAGATCTGAGCCCGGAGGATTGGACGCTGAGATTTTGGAAACTTTTCTGGATACAGTAACAGTGCGCGTCGCCTGTGAGGGCTGAGCGCTGCGCTCTGCGGCGTCTGGGGGAAGGGCACCGCGCCTCTCCAAATCCTCTCCAAAGGATCTGCGCTTTGCTTTCCAGCTTTCCAGTTTTTTTAAAGAAACGCTCCTATAAACCGGCGCTTTCCTCTCCATCTCTCTTTCAGCCATGGCGTTGCCTGTCCTCCCAGTTATTACTCTTCCTTTTTTTCAGTTCATTGATAAATTGTCCACACTTTTTTCTTCCTCCGTTGCTTCACCCCCGTTGAAAAAAAGCTTACAATGCACCCATTTAACCACAAAACGTGCCTGGCGGTGTTGCCCGGGGGATACAAAAACAAGAACAGCAGAGCATGAGATTGTTTACGAAAACAAATGAATGTACTTCCAAACGTATTTCGCTCTCCTGGTTTCCATCCATGCGTTTAGAACGAGCTCAAAGTTGGAGCAGAAAAATCCCAAGCGTTTCAACTCTGCACGAACTCCAGCAAAGTTTGAATGATGTACATTTTCCAAAGTAAATCCCATTTCTTTGGCCGACAGTCTCTTTTCAAGCGCATCTTTACTCCCAGCGTTAACTCGGTGCGCTGAAGCTTATTTTGACACAATTGTGCGTTTCTGAAACTTTTGGCTTGTTACATGCAGATAGCTGCTTTGTTTGAGGGCGGGGCTAAAACATGGGGTCGGAGGTTAGAGAGAGAGAGACCCCTGGGAAATATGTGGGGCGATCAAGCTTTTCCTCTCTCTGATGCGAGAGAGAAGATAGCAGAAGGCAGTTTGTGAACGCACACGCACAGTGGAAAATGCTCGGACAAATGATGTCTTTAGTTTTCATTGATAATGTTTGGGTATACTCAGAGGAGATGAAGTTGATGTTACTGTTTGTTATAGTTATTGTCTAGTTTAATCCTCACTGTTGTTTAACGTGCTCAGTCTTTGTACAGAAAAAACGTTTTCAGTTCTTTGTTTCAAAGATTTTCCCCTTTTCTCTTTTTCTAGTCGAACCTTAAGTTGCGCGAGTGTATAGCGGACTCTAGCGGTCACAGTGAAGATTTTATCAACCGAGGACAATCCTAACTTCTTTCGTTTGCTTTGTTTATCAAAAAATAGAAAAGGTGTTTATTTTATTCCTCTATTTAAAGAAAAGTCACTGGGATTTATCACCTTTCCAAAATGCAAAATGCATTACTTTCATAGAATGATTATTTTTATATGGATCTGTATTTAACTGGTTGTGAATACAAACACTTAACAAGGAGAAAGATTAGTATTAGTTTATTGTTTTGACAAATAACTACTCTAGAGAAAAAAAACACAATTGAATTATGATTTCACATTTAATAAAATAACGAAACGTCTTTCACTATTTAAAACACACTTAGGACAAACTTTGATTTGATTATGTTTGCTTCACATGATGGAAACATATACATTCTCTGTAAGGTTGCTTTGGAATAATACACATTGTGAAAAGCACTATACAAATGTGAAAACGGAATATTAATATTTACACAGACATTAATTGTGAAGACATTTTCTTTACTTTCTTTGCAGAGTAACTAACACACATTTATTTGCCAGTATGTTGTGTACATAATGCTTTGGTACAGACGTACATGTTTTCTTCATTATAAAGTTTTGCCGTATATATGTTATACGTATATTTGGCTTTTACCAAAATTTTCCATGAAATATTTACAGCGTTTCATAAAAAATGGGCAGAGTGCGCCATCTAGTGACAGACACAGTTTATTGAACTTGATATACAGAAACTGCATTTGTAGGACTGAACCGAACTCCAACCTTCAGAAACAGAGCAAAGTTCATTTATTTAAAGCTAAACAAAATGACACAAACATGATACTGGACAAATTAAAGAGACATATATACATTCACAGTACTAGAAGCCCGGTGTTAGCTCTTATCCTGATTAATAGACACACGTTTATCAAAGCCATTTGTACACCTAACTTTTTTTTAAACAGCTCGTGTAGTTTTGATCGTTGTTAAGCTTAAATGTAAAATATTTCAACTGTAATGAAGTTTACACATTTAAATAGATGAACAGATCAATCGCACAGACACAAGCTTTACATTTCTCTGAATCAGACACTCAACATGTGTCACTAATAAAATTACATGTATGCAAGACATCAAGTCACATGCGGGATTAAGCCGTCAAACACGATGCGATAAAGACCATAAGTCATAATGAAGTCTTCATAGGATACATCACTTCATAGCCAACAAAACCTTCATGGTGTGTTAGTGTAATATTCAAGCACAGCACGTATACTGTGTTTTTTTTATATCATAATTCTAAATCCAGAAGACCAACCAATCATCTTGAAAATTGGTCTTTCAGTGAAGTGATCTTGAGCAGTAAAGTGCGTGTACTGCGTCTGTACTTGGGCTGGGTGAAGTAAAACAAAATAGGATCCAGTACACTGTTCATACTGGCAAAGGGTCTGGTGCTTTTGTAGACCACCGACAGTAAGTTCCTCAGTTCACAGGACGCCGTGGGAAACGTCCGCACCAACAGGTAGAGCGTTTTGGTCACGTGGAACGGCAAAAAGCTGATGGCAAACACCAACATCACGATGATTATCATCCTAACGGCTTTAGTCTTTTTCTCCACGCGGGAGTGTCCTCGAGCCTCGCCGGGCCGGCAAAGAACCTTCGCCATTTTACAGTAGAGCACCAGGATGACCAGGAACGGCAAGACGAAGCCCACGCAGGTCAAGGCGATGCCGTACGGGAAATATTCCGGAGCGCGCTCGGGGACGCTCAGGTCGTAGCACACGGTGCGGTTGCGCTGGACGCCCGTCGCGGCGAACTCGAACGTAGGAGCGCAGAGCACCACCACGGACCCCCAGACGCACGCGCAAATGATCCAGGCGAGCCTGCGCCCGCCTCTTTTGGGCCACGGAGTCATCGGGTGGCAGATTCCCAGGTAACGCTGGACACTGATGCAGGTGAGAAAGAAGATGCTGCCGTGCAGGTTGCTGTAGAACTGAAAGCGAACCATGCGGCAGGCGAGGTCGCCAAAAGGCCAGTAGTCTCTGCTGGCGTAGTTGTAGACGAGGAGCGGGAGCGAGCAGACGTACAGAAAGTCCGCCACCGCCAGGTTCAGCATGTAGATCTTAGTGCGCGTGAGCGCGCGCCGACAGCTCCAGATGCGCAGAATGATGATGAAGTTGAGCGGCAGGCCGAAGATGAAGACCAGACTGTAGACGCATGGGAGGAGATAGCGCTTGAAGTCCTCGTTGTAGGTGCAGGAGGGCAGAGCAGAGCTGGAAAGGTTGGACGCCATCTCAACAGTTTGCCTCACATTCTGAAAAGAGAAGAAGAAATAATATTGTTCGCTTCAAAAGATTCATCAAATGTACTGTGTTATGCCATGCTTATGTCATTGATCGCTGTTATTAGTGGTTGTATTACACGTTTTCTGAATACTCTAATCCTGTGAATTAACGTTGCGCAATAACATCTTTTTGTTCAGATAAAAGGAACTTTTAACAAACAGTTCTTTGTAGTGAAAATGCGTTCTCCAGACAATGGAAAAGTATGCCAAGAATGGTTCTTTGTAGACTGAAAGGTTTTTGGGGAATCAAAAATGGTTCTTCAATGCAATGCTGCAAAGAACCTTTTTAGTTTTATGTTCGTTATATTATATTTTTGAACAGAGTCAAAACTCATGCGTTCCTTTAGTCTGTGCATGCAAAACACATTCACGTAGTCCAAGTAAAGGAAGACAGAAGCAAATTACAGTTAAAATACAGTTTATACAAACCTCATAACAGTGAAAAACATTCAATATCATCCAGTGATTTATGCAGTCAGTGAGAGAAATAACTTCATTTTCTCAGGAGTCGGTGGGCAAGTTTATTCATTCTACCGTAAGTAAAAGGACTCTGGCATTGAACGGACAGATGAAAGATCATTTAGAAGTTAATGAGGAATGTGTGTGTGTTTTCATATGAGGTCTCTGATCACACAAACACAACCAGAAGGAAGCATTTCCTTGTTTATATGTGATATTCTTGGCTAGACTCTTGTATTGTGCTAAAAATGTACTAAAATAATAAAATGTCGTCATATTTGAATTTAGTACCAAGATGTCCCTGAATAGGTCGTTCAGAAATTTTTGAGAATTGTTTTTGTGAACTATTCCTTTAATGCTTCACTGTGTAACTTGGAGTAATCCAGGCAGGGAGGCAACAGATCCACATGCAGTCAGATTTTTAATAAACAAAAACACAAAATACAAAACAATAAAAGAACAACGAAACAAAGCACTAAAAAATCCAAAGGGCACTGAGTAACGCCACTGGGACCAGGAACAAACAAACAATGGCTCACACTATACAAATGAAACACTGGGGTTTAAATAAATAGAAACTAACAAGATAACAAGACACACCTGGAGGAACTAATGAACACTTAAAACTACAAAGGACTACAAAACATGTAGAACAAATGCATACCACATAAAGCATGTGGTGGGACCCCCTCATCATTTTTGCATGATATCTTTTGAAAAGGTATTAAATAACAGGCTCAGTTAAGCACTCCTGAAATATTCATGTGACTTTATTTTCTTTGTTTTGTTAAAGGCAAATGTGTACATGAGAGTTTTCATGGCACTTTCATACTCATCATACATAAGCTGACTTAAAGACACAGGAAAAGACAGAATTCACATTTCTCTTCTTCTGCTTTCACTTCTCTGCATGAGGCAATTCTCTTTCAAATGAAGAATGAAGATCTGACCATCACAGTCAAATCATAAAATATACTTATAATATCATTTTCTGTTATACCGTTCCCAAGGTATGAGCTGTTTTTATGTCTCATCAAAGATGGAAAGTTCTGAGCTATTTTTTGTTTCTTGCTTAATCTGTTGTTTGCGCATCTGCATTTAATGTATTAATATTTATATATGTATTTCTGCATGTTAGTTTAATTACCAATGCATGTAAAAAAAGTCTAGAAAGGGGTGCCATGCTTCCAAAAAGTTTGGGAACCACTGATTTAACCTGACAGACTGTACATATACCACTGTTCCAAATATTTTGTGTTGCTTAAAAATAAAATATATTGTGTTGAATGTTTTTAAAAGAACACATTTTAAAGCTGTAATCGTACTGACATGCTGTGAAATTGGGATATTTTGGCTTAAGATGATCATACCATCAAAATCTCATACCTACTGTGACATAACAAAAAATTAGAAAACAAATAATATATTATTTTATATTATAAATCTTAACATTCATAATATAAAACAGCATAAGAGAGAATTATCTCAATCGTTTGTTTGGGCTTGACTAAAATACTAAAATCCAAATTGCAAACAGTGTTATTTATGACCCCATGGGTTATTTATGTTTTAAAAGGAGATGGTTTCATAACAACTATAAAAATTATAACTAATTATTAAATAAGCATTAGTTAACAAGCTACAACAGCCGCTGCAGGTCATGTGTAAATTACAGGTTACATCTCGTCTATAAGAGCTTATCTAAACTATGATTAATGAAAGCATTCCCGTAAAGACTTTCACTTGTTTGTTCTAGTGAACTAGTGAGTTTGTTCACTCTTTTTCATTCATTACTTTTACAGTCATCATCATCAGGCATCTTGCACAACGGAAATGAGACATTCAGTTTCACAAGAGTGTCTGTCAGTCTTAACTTGTGTTTGCCCAACACTACACAACACCTGTGAGCCTTCAGCGCGTTCTGCACAAGTCTGATTGCATATAAAGTTCTCTTGAGCAACTTCCCCCGATTCTTAATCATAAGTCCACCCCACCTCAGGTCATTTCAATGACCGACTCGTCAGGTCTTCATGTTTCTTGGCTCTCCCCGTCCCCTTCTACATCTCCGAGAGAGCTGGAATGGAGAGAGCATGCTAGAGTTGTCTGGACAGGTTTAAGAAATGTGAGCGTTGCTGAAAACGGCCTCGGGTTAAGTTGAGCCAATACACCAAGTTCTGGAAAGAGAGTTCAAAAATTCACTTAAGGGTTGTTTATTGTCATGGTTTTCTAGGCTTTTACAAATAAGCGTTCTTTGTCAGGCTGTTTGGTCCCATACCTTTAACATCCACCAAAACCTTCCATTACACAAAAGTCTCTTTGTAGTTGAAAAAGGGTTTACAGACTATAAAAATGTAAATAAGAATAAAGCAACAAGCCCCGAGAAGCAGGGCTCTCCTGTTTTTGCCAAGTGGTTGATGTCCTAAGGGCAACATCATGTTGACCCTGGGACAACATTTAAATCAACCAATCAGATTTCAGAAATAAGTTTAAAGTTTATTTTAAATTTAATCTTCCAACCAGGATTAGGTGCTTCTAGACCATTGTTTTTCACGTATCATTTCCCTGTGATTTTAGGGGTAAGTTATGGTTGGGGTTGGGGTTTGGTGTGGGTTTAGGTTTTATTTATAAAAATGTTGTCCTAGGTCAACAAAATATGTTGCCCTGAGGACATCAACCACTTGGCAACATCAGGTCGAGCAAGAAGCAGTGGGTTACAGTGCATTTTATAACAGCTAAGGGCGTTCTGGCACGACGTGAAGCGGACCCCTTAGCCCGTGTTCACACTTCTTTTTTGACAAGAAAAAGCTCAGGACTTTTTTTTCATAGGATGAAAATGTAAAACAGATGCTAGCAGCTTCAAAAAAGAAGTCAAGTGTGAACACGGCCGTCGCTGTTATAAAATGCACAGTAACCCACTGCTTCGCGGGGCTTATTGCTTTTATAAAACGGTTATTCCAAATGCACAGCAAGGTGTCATAAAATAAAGAAAAGAAAATCATATTTAGGCTATGTAATGCGGTCAGCCGTTAAAAATCGGCGTATTTTATTATGGCTTAGAACTAGGTTCAGCCAATCAGAATCAAGGACCAGAATTGACCATTTTATAAATAGTTTTATTAAAGAGCGTATATGTTCCAAAGTTTTTACAAAAATAAAAGAGTCCGTCTGCATGTCTGAAATATATATTATCTGAAATGATATTATTATTGCTCTAAAAAACTCAACAAACCGAAGGATTCAACATCCAATACAATTCATGTCTGTAGCACACATGCCAAGCAGTTTTTATAAATGATGCCAAGAAGGACCCAGCACGGTCACAACCAGACAGCACAGACCAAAAACGTGCCAAAGCTCGTCGGGATCTAGACTGAGATCTTAACAGGATTAAAGCAACACTTTGCGGTGGACTGAGACCGAGTGGATCTGAGGGAGTGGTGGTCATGCCTGTTGATTTAAACAAACACGGATCACCATCTGCTGTCTGACTCCTTATTGCCCTGGCTAGATGAAATATTTGCTCGGCGAGTTCCTTTGAGTCGAGATGAGAGCGTCTTGCACGTGTCACGTGCAACGGTTGATGTCATTCCAAACCTTTACGACTTTCTTCTACAGAACACAAAGATTTTCTGAAGAACCTTGGTAACCAAACAACATCGGACCCAAATGACTTCCAACGAATGAACACAAAACCACCGAGACATTTCTCAAATATCTTCTTTTGTGTTCCACATACAGGTTTTGAACCACGTGATGGAGATTTGTTTTTAGTTTTGGGTGAACTGTTATTTTACGAGGGCAAAAACAGACGTTTGAGAGTCAGAAGCAAACTGAGCCTGAGGAGTCTTTATTCAGCCGTGTCGCGGTC
This sequence comes from Triplophysa rosa, assembly GCF_024868665.1. Classification (NCBI taxonomy): domain Eukaryota; kingdom Metazoa; phylum Chordata; class Actinopteri; order Cypriniformes; family Nemacheilidae; genus Triplophysa; species Triplophysa rosa. The sequence goes on along the minus strand of NC_079901.1, from coordinate 23,861,844 downwards.
CCTGACATCACAAGACCTTTCTCAAACACATTCTCAAACAGACTCCTGTTTAACAACCATGCAAAAAGAACGAGTGTTGCGTGTGCATTTGCATGAATTTAAAACACGGGTTGTGCCTCAAACGTTTCTCCAACCCTGACACACATTTTAATGTAACCAACTTTGTGTGTTTATATCATTTTGACTGTCACATCTGTGCCACTAACACAACACAACGGAACTGTAAAAGTAATGACAACACAATGATATTGACATCAAACATTTTTCATATTTGTTGTTGTAGCTCAATTGGCTTTTAATGTAAGTTTAAGCAGATGTTTCCTCAACGCAAACATGTCTTCATGCAAGATGAAACACAACAAGCCAAGCAATGTGAACACTGTTTATTCAGTACGAGCAAGTGATGTATCAGCTTGTAGTTATGAAAAATGTGAAAGAACTGGCCACGTTTTATTGCTCAACAGTTGCTCCTTCAAAGTTCTGGAGGCTTAACGGAAATCTCATATACGTATTTTCATTTATCTTGTTTTTCCTAAAGTTATTTAATCCTTTAAACGAATGTAAAATATAGCACAGATCACATAACTTGGTTTTGAAAGAACGTGATGAGAAATGTTCGAGCACATACAAAAATCTATGGTTTTTAGATTTCTCAAAATAAACATCTTCGAAGAACTTGCATTGAGCAAATGTTTTCCTTTCCTCTCAGTTCAATCTCAATGCCATCTAACGGAGACAATGAAGACATTACAGATCACTCTCATTTAACTTTCATGCGTCAAATGGTTTTGAAAAGCGATTCGCCTTGCAAGCGTGTATCATACATGACTAGTCAAATGCAAAAATAGCCCACCAGAGAGGAGATATCTTTAACCCACTATCAACATCAAGCGGGAACACATTAGACACATTGCAGCGAAGCAAATAACACTGAAACACTCATCCTTTATGACTGGGAAAGTCACATTGACTATCAAAGCACACGCTGGCACTGGAACCACTGACCGCTGTGATGTTAACAAAGCCAAATAAGCTGTAAAAAAATGTAAAAATGGGCCATCATAGATTCAGTATTTTTGGATTGACATCATCTCTGGGAACGCTTGCTTTGCTTCGCTTTGATCCACAGCATGATCTGATGTCTAGAAACAGACCCGCCGTCTCTGAGACCTGTCCAAGCACATTAACAAACAGAGAAGCCATTCACTGAAGCATTACTAATCTAATGGCATTCGTACAGTAAATACGGCACTACCACAGATCGTTCACCCTGATCCTCATTTCAATCAGAAATACAGCTCAGAATGAAACTTCATATACAGGGTTGTAATTTACAGCATTACCAAGATTCCTGTCCCAAAAAGAAAAAATGTTTTGAAATGGAACTGAAAAGTAATTGATAAATTAACTATGTATATGTACAGTATGTAAGTCTCAAATCTATTTCCATTTTAATGCATTTATTACTTTTCTTGTAAAAATTGATATAGTATAGGTTTCAATAATATTTGTTAACACTAGGGCAATTTTGTATTTTTTTCATTATGTTAGTAGGCTACACCAAGTCAGACAGAAAGACAGCATAAATGCTATATCTAATAATAGTAATAATAATACGTTTATTTTATAAAGCGCCTTTCTAAAGAACTCAAGGTCGTTATTTGTATCTGTATGTGTAAACACAAAACGTAAGTATTAGTGTATACATGTCATTGTCCATGTGACTGTAATAATTACATTATACATTTCTTATGTAATGCATTGTAATGCACGCGATGCGTGCAATTCAGTGTTCGTTTCATGGAAGTTTTTTCAAGTTAAAGTTAAAGTTTAATGTTTAAAGTTTTAATTTATTTTCAAACTTACCTTTACTTTAACTCCTGGTTAGTTCTCTCTCTTGATAAACAGAAAACCTTTCAAAAATGAGATCTCCTCAAAGAGAAGTTGTCGGAGTCTTCACGCACGCTTCATAAAACTGCTTATGATTCGCACGCTCCTGTTTTCTAACCTGCGCGTCCTCGAGCCCGCAGCCATAAGCCCCGCCCCTTAGACGACGCTCATTTATATGATTTAAGGTTGATTCGAGCCACGATCAGAGCCATTGAGAGAGAGAGTTGCGTCAACGCCGTTGACGCCAATGAAACAGTTTTTTCACAGCAATGGCGGTTCATGGAGCCTCTCAATAGTTCCCGGAAGTTAGTAGTAACGCATGGAGCTGCGGCTAAACAGACCAATTTAGGTAAACTTTTAACCCATTTAAAGAAAACATAACCTTTTGGAACTATCTGAAGGTTCCATGAATCACGTGACACGCAAAAATGTTTAACTTCCGTTGTCGCGACTCTCAAGGTTTTGACTAGAAGGGATACAGCCACTTCCACTGGGCATGCGCACTTCAATACCGCATAATTTTTGTCACGCTGAAAACAGTTGATTTATATATTTTTTATTATTGTAATCTTAGGTTTAGGGTTGGGTAGGTGTAGGCGTTAGCTAATGTAATTTATTGTAATTATATGGCGATATTTTGCACCACTTCCGGCTGTAGCTCTATCCCTAGCAACAACCCTGTCTCAACGGCTCTGGCCACTACACTCTTCTGATTGGCTGCAGGAAAGACGGGGAGGGGACGAAGGGTATATTAACCGTCTCGTCTATGTCATGTCTTTTTTCGTTACGACACCAAAACATCTTCCTGAATGTTTATTTGTCAGATATTCATAATATTTTTAATGATTAATATTTAATTTTTACTCTTTCTGAAATGAGTTTTTGACCCTCATATGTGATTTTGCCCTTCAGGTTTACAGCAGTTTCGCAGTCAGTCTCAGCTTTATACGGAGCCCTTTTAGGGACATGATGGTGGAAAAAATATAAGAGGGAAGTTTTAAAAAGTTTTAAAACTTTTGCGTTCCCCCGAGAAACATTACGTTCCCTCGGAAAGATATGTGTGTTATCTCGCAAAACTTTTGCGTTCTCTTGCAAACATATTTGCGTGATCTCGCCAAACATTCTGAGAGTTCGGACAAACACTTCATGTTTAATGTCCCGCTGGCAGAGTTTGAGACTAGCTCCGTACATAAACATTGGTCTATAGTAGCAGATTCCCGGACCAATAACTCGTCAGCTAAACGTTCTTATAACACAAATGACACCTCATTCTATGTAACATAAACAATGACTTTAACTTAATTTTCCACAAATCGAGCCTTGTATTGATCTCAGGCGGGAGCCGGCTGAGACAAGACCGAAGGGATCGTCAGTAAAGTGCAAAACCCGAAGATCATTAGGCTACAAAAAATAGTCATTAACCTCAGTGCTACATACTGTAGTATAACTAAAACCAGTTTAATTCAGCAGGAGAGCATGAATGTGTAAACTGAATTTGGTGACACTACTAGTGTGTAACATTGAAGTTATTAATGACTTTTTGATTTTTGTAGTAAGGCTTTTCGGATTTACAGTCACTTTGCAGACGGTCCCTTCGGAATTGTCCATGTCGCCTGCTTATATAGGCTAATTATAAGTTTGTAAACATTCGGGATGCGCGCGCATCTTGGTTGCAGAAAACCCCGGAAGAGATAGCCTTCATAACGACTAGAGAATTACAAGGATACGGTATACAAAATAGTTAGACTTAGAAAGATTATAGAAAATCTTACCTGAAATAAAATAAACACAGATCCAGATGATTTCGTCAGTCCAGCATGTTCGTTTAATGTCTTGTTTTGCTTAAAATGGCATATTCAACAACGGTATTCCATAGGAAATAATACCATAATTTTTAACATTCCTATTCTGACATTCAACAACACAAAAACACGTTTTTGAAGGAATTGTCTCCTGCGTTTCACTCATTGCTGCTTTGTTTCCACTGTTTTTCTGCCACCAGTATGCGCGCGTAGCTGGCAGTGACGTAACCGTGACGTCGACTCCAAATTGGTCTATAGAGATCAATAATCTCATTTTGAGGAAGACTAGGTTGTAGATCCTTGTCTAAGGAATTGTGTTATTTGTGTTATAACAACGTTTAGCTCACGAGTTATTGGGAATCTACTATGAACCGCTCCATTGTTAATGTACGGAGCGGGACAACAGGACGTTTGAATGTTTTGCGAGATTACGCAAATGTTTTGCAAGAGAACGCAATATTTTCGGGTGAACGCAAAAGTTTTGCGAGATAACGTAAAAGCTTTATAAAATATTTTTCTCTTCCCTCTCATATTTTTTCCACCACCATGTCCCTAAAAGGGCTCCGTACCTTTAAAGCTTTTACAAGTGCAAACAGATTTAAGTTCGTTTGTAACGCTGAAAAACAAGTTAAAACAGCACTCCAGGCCTGGGAACAGCCGAGGAAGACTAATACCCTTAATTCCAGTGAATAATCAGACATGTCAATAAACCAACAAGATCTTAATAAATCTCCGTTTAATCAAATATATTTTTCTGACATGAATGCAGCTGTGGATATTTTACTTTCATGAATAGATGACAAAGACAATTTTGTGGGTTAGAAAGAAATTTATTTTCTCCTTAATTTTGTGGCCACGGAAATAAAACATGATAAATCAAAGTTATTTTTACATCTTTGTTTATACAGTAACACTTCAACTTTGACATCTTAAGTTGAATACATTGAGTGGATGACTAAGACTTCTTAAGATTTGGCAACATTGTGATACTGTAGAGGTTCTTGTTGTTTATGAATATATTTTCCCAGTATATCTCAAGGTGCTGTCAGATTTATTTTTAGCAAATGCTTCAAGTGATGCTGAGTTTAACTGAAATTGTGAATTCATGAACCATGGCTAGGTCTTCTTGAAATGAGTCCAAAATGTAAAAGTATAATGCAGTTGATTGATCATTGATCATTTAAATTCAGTTTCTGTTTCTAATGAATGCTATTATGGAAAACTTGACACATCTTTTGTTCATCTTGGCCACTTGCCTGGCGTTCTGTGAAGTGCAACAAATAATTTCCTGTAACAAACATTTTGAACTACCGTTTCACAAGCAGTGACAGTATACCTGAAAGAGAAATTAAGTTCATGTTGGGTTTCTAGTTTCTTGATTTGTCAACATGTCTTGACTATAAAAAACAACAAGTGTTATTTTACTCTTTTAATGCATGTCTAACAAGTGACGTATTCATCAATTGCATCATTGCAGATGTCACATGCTGGAACATTTTGTTTTACACAAATAACATATACAAATACCTGTCCTGAATACATTTTATTCATAAAATATTTGAGGTCAGGAAATGTACATATCGAATTATTTTTTCGCATGCACACACAATCAACTGTATTTGCTTATTAAAGTAAATGCGAGTAAAACGCAGACGCTTTTATCTTAAGTAATTCGGGTTGATGATAAAAATGGAGCTGCTGGTATCCAACATCAGTTTTAAAGTTTGCCATGTTGTCACCAGTCAAAAAAATATTAAAACAATTGCTAGACATGCACATATAATGTTATAAAGTGGACAGATTGGTCCAAAACTCACTGCTTTATTTGTCTAGACAAAGAGTATTACATTCATGACTTGAAAGATTTTGCCTGTTTAGAACAGTGTTGTTCCGGGCTCGTTTTCCTTTATTTGATTTTTGGCTGTTCGGTAACATCTGGCAGGGGGGCTGTTATTGGGAAAAAATTCCCCCCACACACCACAGCTCAACAGGTCAGGACACGTGTACCAGCTGATCATTTTCCAGCCAGGTTGAGTTAGATGCAGAGGTTCAGGTTCTTCTTGACAGACGTAATCCAGTGCCAGGTTTAGATCTGACAGACTTTCCTTCTGCAGCACATGGGTGTTCAATCTATGACATGACTATGAACCAGCGCCAAGAGGGGTCAGTGTCCTGGGGTCTTAGGGTCCAACAAAACCTCAGGTTAAAAGAAGAGCACTTGGATGCCTTTTGGCAAATATAGCACAAGTTGACAACTACAAGCCCTTGAGTTGACCAATAGGACCACAGGATTCTTGAATGCAAACTGATCGCTATGACCCCGGGATGGCCCCCGATGTAATGTTACACTCCCAAAACAGCTGTGATACGGCTCATGACTGACCACACACTTGACATATTTGTTCTTCATGTAATTCTCCCCAGAAATACTAAAATAAGTATAAAAGTAAATAAATGTGCAGAGGCATGGCTGATATATGTTTTATAAGTTAACTGGTCAAGATTATATCTGTCCTTGTGCTGGATGTTTTTCCCATCTTAATCCAATTGATAGAGACCTTGTAAGATTCTGCACATAAATTAATGCTAATGAATGGAGTAAATTGAATTGTGGGCCTGCAGCTGGTAGTTCTGGTTTATTATGGCAGGAAACGGACACAGGACTCATTCTCCATTACCTCCCACCTAAAAACACTCAGAAATGAGCACACTGTAAACCCCGATAAGTTAAGACAACTCAAAACATTTGTGGAACTTATTACCACAAAACTTTGATAACTCAATTCTTTTGAGTAAAGAACACTAAACACATAAGTATAGTAAACTCAAAATAATTCATTTTGAATAAACTTCATTTTTCATGTAGGCTACTTGAGTTTCACTTATCAATGTTGTCATGAAGGAACAACAGCCAATTACAGCTGTAGCATTACCAACGGAATGCCTTTAGATAAAATTTGACATGAGTCTGTTTTCCTCCTAAGCAAATGCTCTCGTCTGCACAATGGTGACCTCATTAAAATGACTAATGTCACAAAACTCTTTAAATAACAGAATAGAACAGAATACTAAAGCCTCCTCCCATTGTAATTTTGATATAAATGCATAAAATAACACTTTATTTCAAGATTTACGTCCATTATCCAGTCCACACAAAGCATGCTGGGAATCGTTCTGACGTCATTGGAAGATATAATTAAAACTTTTGAGTTAAGTGACTTATTATTTTTGTGTCCCTGGAACTCAAAATATCAAAATAGTTAAACACACTTAAAAGTTGTAAGATAAATGAACCTTTTCACAGTTTTGAGTACAGTTTGCTTATTTTTGATGAGCAGATTATACTGTTTGGGAATACAATGAGCACTAATGTAGCTTTTGGGGTAGATTTAATAGTGAAAATATATTGCACAACGAACAAACCAAAGTATCACAAATGAAAGTTGCATTTTTACTAAGAAGTTCCTCTTGTTTTTTTTAAATCATGCTTTGTGTTAAGACTATCAGTGAACCTTGTTCTCTTTTGGGGAAGTAAGAAACAGTGTAAGTCACAAGAAGCATTTCACAACTCAGGAAAGACAAACCTGCTGACGTCTGTCAGTGTGAACATCCATGCTTCTGAACAACTCAACTATATGATGCTACTCTGTCAAGTGCATGTACATTTAATACGAGTCTGTGTCTCTGCAATACTGCAGTCAAATAGTTTTTATATGACAGCCAAGCAATAGTTTTGCAATAGCATTTCTTTGTTTAAGGCCTCGTCTCTGCTCATGTGATAAAATAATCTGGTCTGGAGATTTGGCTTGCCAACTGTGAACAAAGCCATCTTTCCCCACTGAAATTCAGCAGTGTTTTCACACCAACACTATAACGGTGTAAAATAGATTCAACCCTGTTAACGCGGACAGTGTATTAGCCCAAAACATAAGATTTAAGGGGATACTTGAAAATCCTGTCATCATTTACTCACCCTCAAGTTGTTCCAAACCTTTTGGGTGGAGCATCCCGAAATATTTCATCCATTGTCGTGCGTTTTGAAACTTTGAATCATTGAATAATTTGAGTCTTGTTGATTCACTTGTTTTACCCAGCATGCGTAAATGTTAACATCATGATTTTTTTTACGGTGACCGTTTACGGTGCATTAAGGGGATATAGTTCACCCCAAATTATAAATAATAAAATATATTATTTACTCCCCTTCATGTCATTCTAAACATATATACATAAACATACATAAAATATATTTTGAAGAACGTTGGTAGCCAAACAACATCGGCCCCATTGACTTCCATTATTTGAGACGTTTCTCAGAATATCTTCGACTGTGTTCCACTTAAGTAAAAGTAATCCAGTTTTCTTAACAACATGACAGTGAATAAGTGACGTCAATTGTGTATCTTAACTATCCCTTAAAGCCAAACGAACTTGTCTGAGCTGACAGTGTAATGCAATGAAATGAAACATTTATTTCATACTCCATTTCCAATTTAACCGACCTGGCAGAAATCTTCATCACTGTACGTAACATGACGTGTCAAAGACGAACAACATTTTTGGAAAGATTTTAATAGTTATTGAATGTTCTACATCTTACAGTAAATATTATACAATTACAAACTTGGCTTAATTATGTCACAGAGATCACTAACTGATCTTCCAAAACAAAAACAAAACAATAAAAAACCCATTATAATAAAAACAGAATTACACTTCATTTCACAAGTCTAATGTGGGTCTCCTTGCTCAAATGAATGAAAGACACGGCCTGGACCGCGCTGGCGCTCTGACCCGCATGAGATCTCACCGGTGCCAGAACCGTGATGTGGTGCCTGACACGTCGTGTGGGCCGAGACGTCTTTCACTCTCACTGAAGGGAGATCAATTCTGGAAGACTTTCCCCTTTTTGCTTTACATTTAGAATGCAAACAACAAGTCTTGCACGGGTGAAACGTAAAACAAAGTCACCCTAAACAACAGTGTTCTTCTATCATGGACAATGATGGGGGCGTTTTAGCAAGAGAAACCAGTGCCTCAATGAATGTGGAAATATCTCGACATACTGGTGACGTGACTGAGATCGCCGGAGCTAAAGATGAAATGTATTAATTGGATAAACCCCTTGAGATGCACCATCTCGTGTTCAAGGGGGTCCTGGTACATAGGTGTCTCAAAGAATAACCCGCTGCATGCGTCACGGGCGCTAGTAAACAATCGTTTGATCGATGCCCTGAAATGAAACAACAGAACAGTGCATGGGTTCACAAAATCAACGAGATCTAAAACAATCGGAGGACAAGAAACCGAATGCTCACGCCGACGCCAGAGCGAATCGCAACTCTCAGGTTCACATTAGACAGATCAATCTATTTTAGCAAGGACAAACATCTAAAGCCCCCCACAAAAATAATGACTGATAAGCATGGTATTGGAAAAAGAACAGCCGTGTCATCATTTACTTGCCCTCACAACGCCACAAATCTGACGTTTCAACTTCCAATGCCACGTTATTGCGTGGCCACAGAGGACGGGCGTTTATATCCCTCTTCGAAGAAAGAAAGAGTTTTGGAACGATATGAGCTTGACTGAAGTATGCGATGATGATCCTGCGTTGTGCATTCCAGTAGCTGCGACAAAACTCATTTTCAGACAAAGTTCAAAGAAAACCTTAAATCTCAGACGGCTGACCTCCGCCGATCCCATTTCAACAGAACGAGGAAGAGAAAGACAGAATGTGGAAATGAATGAAGAGGAAACCCTTTGAAGACTTGTGCTCTGAAATGCCTCTCAACCACATGAACCGTAATTCACTCCACTCCAGATCAACTATGAAGATCTCCTATTTTAAGAAAAAATTAACATCAATCATTAATTAAAACTTTAAATAACACTTACGTAAAAAGCGCCTAAATTACAGAGTGGATGGTGAAATCCTTTCGTCCTGAACGAATCGTCTGTGATATCTCTAAGCTTTGAGTTTAGAGGTCTCAGGTTTGTGTTTCGGACCGCTGAATGTTTACTTATGTCGGCTATCGTGATCAGTTGCATCCATCGGTCACGATGTTGCCCCAAAAAAACCCCTAGAAAATGCATCTTACTGCTTGCTGTAATACTGTTTAAAGACTAAAGGGAAAGAGTCTGGTCAAATAATTTTAGGATTTTAATCCTTTTATCAACCAATCAATTTGGAACTTTGTGAAACAAAAACCTGGCGTTTTATCCAACTAGCGCAGGCCAAAAATATTCATCATTTTTAAAGGCCAATAAATGATTAAAAGTTCCTAATGTGGTAAAGTTACAGCAATATTCTGCTATGAATCTCACAAAACATTTCAAGACCACACCAAAGTCACATTTTACCCCCAAATCAACAGGAAGAAAAATTTAGATTTTGCGTAAAAGGTTTCGTTTTAAAACCAGTAATGAGAATTCTCCCCCAATTCTCATTACTGTAACGCAAGAATGATTAAAATATTATAATATGTATTTTTACTTCATGGTACTATTTATCGACTTACAAAAGAATTACAATACAGTATTTGTTTACTGTAATGAAGTAAAGAATGACGTCTATAAAGTAAAACATCCAGCTGCATCGATGTAATAAAAATGTAAAGTTGGAAATGAGCTCTTCTTTTGATTTTGGGCTCAAACGTGACCTTGACGTATTCGGGCTTTTACCTACAAGGAAACATCGAAGGGAATGTGTGATTCACGTATTATTCGAAGCAATCCGTAAGCTGCGATTGGACATGATGCAACCATGCTTAGCGAGGGCACAGTTTCCATCCCATGACACGATACTGCATTCAAACGCATGACACATGCATTACTAGACTTCATTACTTTCACATAAGACCAGAGGATCGCTTCTCCCCCCCTTGCGCTTTACTATATCGAAATAGTGGTTCATTAGCCAACGAAAACGACAACGAAAGAGTGATACTGTTTTTTCTTTGTACTGACGATAAGATTACTTCCAGAGACATACCAAGACTAATGGTTTCTAGAGTAAATGCTTGTTTTTCTTAATTACATCATTAAATATGAGAGTGTACCGTATAATTGGTTATTAAGTTACGTCTATTTGTCAATGTGCAATGCATCAGTATAACATCTCATAGAATACTTGACATGTCACTTCTGAATACACGATTCATGGATACAGGCGAGGCCTCGGATAGGAACTCAAAATTCTCTCTGTTCTCGCTCTAAAATGCTGTAAATTACAATTTAAAAAGCCGCTCGAGCAGGCCGTTCTCATTATTGCATTGATCAACCGCGCTTCTACGCTTAAAATCTGCGCAACTAAAGGCGTACAGACCCAAGAATTCACAGAGGGGTTAGATTCCACCCACCCTAGACCCAGAGCAGGTTCGTGTTTTTTTTAACCGCTCCTCTTATTTTTTTGTTGCTTTTAGTGCCATCTACGTCGCGTTAAAATCCCTTTGAATCCTGGATGCAATCCTTACGGTCAAGTCAAGAGTAGTGTCCATCCTATCCGGCCTCAAAGTTGGCACACGTCGATCAGTTTCGATGCCACCGTGATGGCATCGCACCCGGAGGCTCCAGCTAAGTGCCACCGATACATTTCCCCCCCTCAATATTCCCCCGTGACGCCGCTTTCCCTGCGAGAGCACCCGTGCGCACATTTATATAGATCGAATATACACGTTATAGTTCAGAAGCTTACGCTATCCGGACACATAAGCTAAGAAAGTAACCGGCTCACTCAAACGTTCTCTATTTAGTGAATAACTAAGATTACTGTATGCACTCGATATCCTAATGAAGGTTAAACCACGTTTGCACAGGCCTACTAATGATATAATTCCTTACAAATCTACAGGAACAGCTACAAGCTGGAAGACACCCTTGTTTTCAATGACCAAAATCAGGGAAATCTGACCAAATTAAATGTCCTTAGAAAATCAAAAGGACGTTCCGTGAAGGGAACGGGGAAGGCCGAAACCAAAGGTCGCTGTAAATAAACAAAAACGAAAAAACAACCCTGCGCTAATATCTAAAGGTTATCAAATTTGGCAGCATAATCGAGTGAATGATCCGAGTGGTGCTGATATTGCGTCGGTACATTCCTACACACCGGCGGTTACACAGAACACAAAAAAGAGGAAACGCTCGAAGAGGCGTGATTGGTCGAAATCATTCTGGAGCTCTTACAGAAGTGACTGTGGAACACTGAAAATGAAGAGGAAAAAAAACCTAATGCAAGAACGTCATCCCAAGAAAATAAGAACTTAAATAAAAGATAAAAAAGCAGCTTTTACAAAAACACATAAGAATGCATAAAGTGACCCTTGCACTTTTTCTCTTTTGTTCTTGCAAACAGACGTGGCGCCTCACTGTTGAGCACAGAGCGCCGATGTAAGACTTTAGTAGTTGCATACAATGTTTGACTCCAGATCTGCCATGAGAGAGAGAGAGAGAGAGAGAGAGAGAGAGAGAGAGAGAGAGAGAGAGAGAGATGAGAATTCAGTGACTTTAAACTGGGTGGGTGGAGCAGAAGTGTCACGTGGGAGGGGACTCACATGATTGGCAGGTGGGCTCTACCAGTGAGGTGGCACATAGCTGTACCCGGGTGTCCCTTGGGGTCGGTACGTTGGCACGGTGACGGGGTGTGCTCCGATTTGAGTGTGCTGAGGGGTGGTCAGCAAGGTCCCTGAATCGAAGAAAATTCATTTTAAAATACGCTTTCTTTCGTTTGGACATTTTTTTAGACACAAACAGTTTCTGCACATACCAGCGGACATGGCCATCGTCGTCCCAGCCACCATGCCCATGGCCATCCCGTTTGAGCGCTGATTGGGTACGGGAGCCTGGTAGATGGCGGAGGGGATGCTGTTGGGCTGGACCACGGTGGTGTGGTGGATGACATGAGGCTGGGCCGCATACACCGGCTGTGTGTAGTAAGCACCCTAAAGAGAAGACACGACACGAATTGTGCACATAAAGGCCAGAAGTGTGAATGAGGAAAGTCACCGGTGTTGATTTTGCTTGTTGGAGTTAGGACAGAGTCTTCTTACCTGAGCATAGAGGTTCTGCTGGGGGTAGGCACTTCTAATGGGGTACATAGCCGTTTGGTAAGGGTTAGGGGACGGGGAGTAGGGAGGGGGGGCTCCATTGGTCTGAGTAGGGGGCACTTTATAAGGCGTTCCTGCAGTATATCCTGAGAGAAACAGAAAGAGAGAGAGGGAAGGCATTAGGTACAAAAAGTTCTCTAAATTAGTATTTTTTTTCGTATCTCAATTTTTCTGTTACTGTGTATTTATGTATATACTGTACTGTAGAGTACGGTGGCCGCTAGGTGTCACCGCGCTGCCATGGAAGAAAACACGTGCAAATAGAAAAAACACCAGTAAATTTAGAAAGCATCTTCATTTGTTTGGCAACACATGCCCTGCGATTCTCGCAACACAAACAAATACAGAAACGCGCTGCAAGTGGCACAAACGACAACGTAAGTGTTTTAGGGGGACTCGAAAAACTGATGCACCATGGCTGGGACGCGCCTCATTTCACTGTGGCCATATTCGTAGGTGGAGTTATCAACAAAGAACTTATATTGGGTTCAATTTATTTGTTGCTGATCACGTTAAATGTACTTAATAATTGATTAAACAATATGAAACTTTTAAACGTTTAATTGTTCAAATCGACCGGCTAATAATATCCAAAGGGCTATGGAAACGTATGTTAAAATAAACAAGCAAATGATCAACAACAAAAAGTATAGAATATGGACACAGGCTGCTTGGAAGTTGACTTCGCTGACAATAATCGCTTGCAGGAATGCCCTGCAACGTCATCATAGAAAGGCAACGGCAGGGTTGCGCAGATTATGATATAACATAAATAAATATTATAATGTGTTTTACTTTTAAATTAAAAAAATATATAATTTTTTCAATAAAATCATATTCGAATATTCGATTATTTCAATTAAGTTAATAAAGACGTCAAATGGCGTTTTTATTTAGTCGCAATTTCACATCAAGCTTAAAAGTTATAATTAAATAGCCTATTCATAACGCACTAATATTTTATCCTGTATATTTATTTTTTTGAAGTGGAAAAGATTTTGGCAACTTTGGAAATGCGGACCAAACGCATAAAACAGACCGTACAAAAACGTACAAAACAGAATGTATATTGACAGTCTGTGGTATCAGGTTATCTTGTGTATTTTGTTTACATGTTCTTGATAAGAAAATAAGCATAAAGGCCTATTATACTCTGTAAAGTCTGTTCCTCAGTCGGTTACAGTAGATTAAAGGCTAACAGCAAAGACGACGCGCTGTTCTTCGTTTGCCCGGTAACAATAGCCGGGAATATCTCTTTATCATTTAGAATGTTGATAATAACTAAAATAAAATAAAACAGGCTTGATTCCTCCTTGCCGACTGTATGGGTTAAGATCCTAAAAATGCCCCGCAAGAAAGACGGAGCCATTTGCCTGTTTTCCCGTTTATTATGTGACCGTCATCTGAGGAAGATATTTAGTAATTCTACTGATCACTGCCGCATATAAATGTTGTTCTCTTTGTCATTTCATTGTCAGTGTCTGTCTTATTTATCTCTACATTGTATAAATAAATAAAATCAACTAAGGTAAAAGGAACTACAGTGCGTTTTAATACGAAAAAACATCTGTGAAACTTCAACTAGAAATTTATTTACAGGCTATAACTTGAAGGCGACAAGTAAGCCCATCAAAGTTCTTAGGAGGAAAATATTATTTTGTTGCTGTGAAATGTACATTTCTAATTTTTTTAAGCTTAAATTAGCATTAAATTGATGTATCTTTAACAAACGAACATGAATTTACAAAGAACAACCGCTCTTAAGTTATAATAATAACTTATTTAATTATTTAATATTATGTTGATATTTTTATACCGAATGTATTATCTTAGTGAATTCTGTGGCTCACCAGTTTACTCTTTTTTTTTTTTATCATTTTGATGTGAGCAGAGCATAACGCGATCCAGGCTGTGTAAATTTAAAATATTTAAATTAACTTGTGATCTGAGTGAACAAAGACAGGAACATAGCTACAAATATTTTTTTAAATGTGTATTATAAATGAATTCAAGATGAAGCGAAGAAGTGTTAAATAAGAAAGAGCATTAGTGTCTCCTGAAGTAAACGCTGAAGTAATAGCGTTTTTAAATTGTCAAATAATTATTGCAGATTGAATATTGGAATAGCCGTGAACACCCCTATAATATACAGGTAACACGCATATACTGTATATATATATATATATACTGTATATATATATATATATATATAATCAATATAATTATAACTTTTCTTTATGCTTGTATTTATTTGACTGCTGCAGCTTTGACTATTAACATATGTGAAGTTCTAGCAATGTGAAGATGTATTGTGTGGGTTTCATCTCCTGCGCTTTTATTCCCATATGTGCAGCCATATACAGGTACAGTACATTTCTAAAATAATAAAAAAGAATGTCTGACTCTTACAACTTTAACATTAGTTTGTATGATGATAGCTAAATAAATGAATATTCACACGCATGTGTAAAGTCTTTTATTTGCATAATAAACTAGAAATACAAATATTTCATCATCTTGAATGTGATATAATAACAATGCTGCAAAAAGTAAAATAACAGATTTATGTGAAACAAATCATAGGATTAAAGATCATTTAAAATAATGAAATAAACTTTCACTACGTACAAAACGCATATGTTTTTCTCACTTGTGATGCGGCGCAGTTAGGTGGTTTTCCCTCTCCACTTCCAGCGAAGTGATGTCAATGTTCCCTTATTCCCTACACCGTTCACAGTGCCCTTCGAACGGAACATGTTTGCTCACTTCGGATTGGAATCCCACTTAAGATGGCAGAACACCCTGTGAAGTCTACTATGCAGTCCACAGTCAGTGAAATGACGTGCGTCTTAGCCATGGTGCATCAGTTTTGGATTCCCCGGGAAACACTTCCGTTGTCGTCTGTGCCACTTGCAGCGCTATTCTGTATTTTGTGTTGCGAGAATTTGCAGCGCGTTTCTGTGTTTGTTTGTGTTGCGAGAATTGCAGGGCATGTCTCGCCAAACTAATGAAGATGCTTTCTGAATTTTTTGTTCTTTTTTTACTTGCACGTGTTTTTTTCCATTGCAGCGCGGTGACACCTAGCGGCCACCGTAGTAGAGCACCTGAAACCACAACAAAATCATTCTGATTCCAGCGCTTACGTCATATTTAAAAACAATCATTCACACAGGTCTGTGTGCTGAGTGTCGCCACCTTCTGGTGAGCAATGGCAAAACACCCACCGATTTTAAGCAGTCTGTAATTAAACTCAATTCCACATAAGAGTGACGGAAAAAAACACCAGTTATGATCCAAAGCAGATATGAAATACAAACACACACACACCCATTCAGAATATCATACATCAAACACAAGCACGCTCTCTCTCTCTCTCTCTCCACCACACACCATCTGTCAGGCCTTTTTATTGGCCCTTGGTTTATTGGAGTATTGCTCACGACATGCAGTTAAAGACACGCAGGAATTTGGCTTGAGCTGAGAGTTTTGAGGGAGATAAGAACATACTGCACTGTATACAATTTAAACACGCCGATAAAATTTCTACACCCTGAAGATCAGTTGCTAGATGCAAAACAAACCACCAATTTCAATGGCACTAATCTAACGAAAGCATTCCTGTATAAAACACCACCACGGCTCTTTTACAGTACACTACCGCTCCACCCAAAACCTTACCACACCTCAACATACTTGAACTATAGTAACTACAAGTCTTGTTTTTATTTGTAGCGAAACAACGAGTAACCACACATTTACTACAATCTCATCACAACAACCACAGTTTAACCATGGTAAAAACATGGTTGCTGTACTTTTACTATAGTAAAACCACGCTTAATTTAGTTGGCCATGGACAGAAAACATCTAATTTCAGATTCCAGTATGCAATGTGAGATAAGCGCTCGGTTCCAAACTCCAAAACCCATTTTAAGGCACACTCACGACATAAAGGCTTTCACGGGGAGTCAGCGAAAAAGAAGGCAATCCCAGAATGCACTGCAACAAACCCGGACCACATGCGCAATAATGCTAAACTTGGTTTTGGAACAGAGATTTCCTTGCAGAGCTGTGCAATATGGACGGAGCGCGAGTGTCTTTCAGTCGGTGTTGATGTGTGTTGTGTGTTGTATAGCGCATCAGGTGAACACACAGCAGTTACAGTAGAGTATAGTAATCATATTTACTGAATGCAGTAGATGATGCCTGGTACTGCCTGCTCTCTGAGCCAGCGTCCACAGCCAGGTCATAGGAGCTTTCTGCGGGCCCCGGGGCCGATGCCGTCTGGGGCCAGGCCTGCTTCACCAGCAGAACTGTCCCAAACAAACACAACAACACAAGAAGGGTTACACACATACTTCAGCTCTGCCTCCCCACATCAATCTCCGGAACCGCCCGAGAACCCAGCGCACGCGATCCACAGCCCTAAAATCACTCGCAATACCTTCCTAGTGAACACACGAACACATCCCCTATGTATAGAAAAACTTTCAATAGATCAGGGGTGTCAAAACCACAACCCAGGTGTCATTAAAGGAAACAGGTTTATATAGAATAAATGTATAACATGCTGTTTTCATTGAACTCATTTAATATGTTGAATGTTATATCTTGTAAAGCAATAAAACGTCTTAAATCTGATCGTCATATCGCACTACGAAAACAAATGTCCGCCTACAGACAATTTCTTAGAGGGTTAGCATCATTAATGTACAAAATTGCAATGACGCCATGTATTCTATATATTTTATAATTGTACAATCCTGCTTTCTGTGCCGTCTGCTCTAACATTTATTTTCTGTCAAGATGCTTTTCAACCATGCAAATTGTAAAAAGCACTACAGAAATACAGCCGCGGAGACCATTTCAGAGACCGTTTTTATGATTTTAAAATGTACCGTGTATTTATCTAGGTATGTATTAAGGTAAAATGATCGTTTTTGTTTATCCCAATTTGAAATCAAAATATCGTTTCTATTTGCATTTATTTCAGAAAATGAAAACTGGAGAAACAGGAAAAGATGCTCTGTGCTTTTCCAGACCTCACATACAGCAAACAAAACAAGTTCAGATTCACTTTTAAGCGATACAACAGTCATATTTCTACACGTATTAAGGAAAAACAAAAATGTATTTTTATCAAAGTTTTCATGCGTCTTGTCATGCTGTCAGTCTTCACATTGCTGTTGGACAAACGCTCCTGAGGTTTGGTTTTGTTGAAATTCAACAGACGCTGGACTGAAATGGCCACAATACATCTAGAAATGCTGATTCTCTTAATTTTTTTCCACGGCTGTGAAGTTCAATAGAATTTCTTTAGTCGCCTAAAACGCGTGTCAGGCTGAAACTGAACCAGAGGGGTTTGTGAGATAAACCATATCTGATGCACCAAATAAGTATAAAGCCAAATTATGTGTAAATGTTCTCCATTCGCTCTGACCTGCTAATTTAACAACGAAATGAAAATATCCGAGGCTGTGGCTTTTATTCTATACATTCATCAAAACAGATTCCAGTAAGATTATAGTATAGTAACTCTACTGTAAATACTTCAGCCATTTCACAAACGAACAAAGAGTAAGAGTGCTGGTGCAATGTCACATTACAGCCAGCAGGAGGCGGATGAGAGATTCCCCAACACAAGAGCAACAAACAAAGACAACGGCTGGATTCACACCATGGTGTACACAATAAAAACACAGAGTGCTGCAAAAACACATCGCATGTGACAACAGTGCAGTTTGCGTGCACACTCAATGGTGTAATATACGTGCACATGATTCTGCCGATACTGCTAAAAGAAGAATGGTCAGATAGCTTTTGAGATGCATTTTTACTATAAAGAATAAGAAGAGATTCTTCAGCACGTTTTAAGGAACGTACTTAAAAAGCACGAGGTCTGTTTTGAAAAGCAACACAAGCCAACTGAGAAATGATTACATCGTGTTCCTGGCGGCCAAACCTACTGGCCAAAGTGCTGACTGATAGAGATCATGTCCAGACAAGCCATCATCCAAACCCATCTTAAAAAAATATGGCACAGACTGAAACTCTTTGTCAAGGCAAAACACAAACCCCATTCAAGCTAGAAGGCCTTAACAGCAAATAAATCCATTTTAAAGATAACATCCAAGCACGGACAAGATGAAACTATGCAACCATCTGTTCAGGGCCGAAGATGACAATGAGATCCATAAAGAGACAGCGCAAACAAATTTCAGTTTCTGTAAAACACGTTCACATAAAGTTGAGTAAAAGAACACCCTTTTAACACCGAACAAGCGGGAACCTTCAAATGACTCCAAGCGTTCCTCTATATTACACAGAAATACACCTGAACACAGCTTCTAAACGTCATCATCGACCACACTTCACTGCATTATAAGAGCTTCTATGGTTTACATGTGTGATCATTTCAACAAACAAAACTAGTCGCCACACATGCACAACACAAGGTATTTTTCACCCGAAAATGTCAATTGTGTCTTTATTTACTCACCCTCGAGTTGTTCCAAATCTGTGTGCATTTCTTTGTTCAGATTAACAAGGAGAAAGATATTTGGAAGAATGCTTGTAACCAAACAGTTGTTGGACCCCATTGACTACCATAGTAAGAATTGGAAATGACAATGGTAATCAATGGTGCCCCAGAACTGTTTGCTGTCCTACATTCTTCAAAATATCTTCTTCTGCAATTTTACCTACTATGGTAGTCAATGAACTGTTTGGTTACAAGCAATCTTCCAAATATCTTTCTCTGCGTTCATCAGAACAAAGAAATTTAGATTTGGAACAACTTGAGGGTGATTAAATGAAGACAGAACGGTTTCTTTAAATCGTTTAATTGTTCAATACAGGCCAAGCAGATTGTGCAGATCTTATACTGTATATATGAAGAAGCTAACAACTGCACCTGAATGATAGAAACATGACTAGCTATCATGTTTCTATCATGTGTTCACATGCGTGCTTACTGTGAGTGGACCACAAACTTACCTGCTGTAAAAATAAATGCAATATAATATACATATTTAAACGATTAGATGCAAAGGAGATAGGGGTTCAGAAAGCACGTGTACACACCTTGCGGGTATCCCGGGTTGCCCGTCTGATACAGGTTGGCTGTGTAGGCTGGAGCGGTCGTCGGATAACCTCCAGGATAACCTGAAAACATGACATAAATGAGTTTAGCAACACTGCATTTTCAATATGTTTACAAAAAAGATGCTCATGTCATCGGCCGAGTCGAGCCGGTCTGGATGCGCTCCAGGGAAATGCACGAGTTGTCAGACGTGCAGGGCATCATGGGAAGGGACAGATCAGCAACAGTCCACACAGCTCAATGCATTTAAACAACACCTCTGATCACAGCCGGACCGACTGAAGCTTGTTCATTTTTCTGCCTGACGGTGTGTTTTAACACATTTTGTCATCTACTCACGCACGTTGCTTGATAAATTACTTTTGTGCAACTGTACGTGAACAATGAGAATCGAATACAACCTGACTTATACGACCACATCTTCATAAGATATCAATTGTTGAGATAGTAAAAATAACAAGCAAACAAATGTAAAACACACTGGAGTTCCACCAAACCATTTATGAGATTTTTAACAAATGTCTAAAAATTGCCCTCATAAACGGCAGAACAATATTATTACTAATATGGGACACTCTTGTTTTTTAACTCATCGGTCAAAATGAAATAAATGTTATCATTATATTAAATAGAATCCACTCTTTTTCAAATGACTGTGTGTGCATTTCTGGACCACCTGCAAATATATCATGAACCACTAGGGGTCTGTAAAGAGAGCAGCATTCTTTCAGTACACTCATCATCTGTATCCCTCCTCCATCTCAGCATCTCTCAGTGCAACGACCTGAAAACTCATCCATCCGTTCATCTGTCCTCACAAAGTCTTAAAAGACGCTCGTTCCACCTGCATGTGCGCTGACCCTCAACACTTCTTAAAAAAAGAATATATCCATTAAACTGTTTCCTGTGTTTATGTGTTACGAACCATCATCCTCTCACACTGTCTCTATTTCTGGATGTCAGAATGTTGTTAAGAAACGACGTGCTGTTTTCTCCATTAGTAAATATCAGGTCTGTGAACTTTGATGATCCCCACACATAGAAAAAGAGATCTTTTCTATCGGCTGCTTCTCCTAGACATCAATGAGATCCCATTGAGAGCACTGTTGGAAAATCTAGCTTATATATTTGGTCTAAATGGTGATGAACCACCATCTCGCACCAGCAGCTAAAAACCAGCTCTCATCTTCCGACGCACTGGATTTTTCCATCAAGAAACATCTCACATCTCCAGCTTTTCAGAATTGTGACAATTTGTCAGATTTGGCAAAACAATAAAATCCGCTATATAACGTCAAACACTTGACATAATCTAAACTATGCTAGTCACATAATACGCATATTAAGATCTATACTGTTTTCTTATTGGTCTGTTTTTATAGTCACCTAAAAGATGTCAAAACTAAATCAACCACGAGCACCATTACATCCTCTGAACTACGAAAGAGAAACCACTGAGCAATAAAATCTGGGCAATGAGATGAGAGAAACAAGAATGAAAGAGACAGAGAGTTGCTGTGTAAACACACTATATTGACAGAGAATCCCACATTGAATACGAGCTCACGGTTGCCATGACAGCAGACAAACACCTGCTAGGACTGACACACACAAACATGGATAACAACACACAGATGCAAGACATCTGAAATAATGAACATTTACACACAACATGAAATAAATGAGGCAGAATATACGTTTACTGTGTAAAGACTTGCCAGAATAATTTGTAAACACATACCCGTGTATGCCATATTCTTCGGGTTTCCGTACGGGGTTCCCGGTTGCACTGGACTGTACACCGGGTTCATGTTGGAAGACAGCCTGTTTTTACTGCGAGAGAGAGAGAGAGTGAGAGAGAGAGTGAGTGAGAGAGAGAGAGAGGGTGAGAGAGAGAGTGAGTGAGAGAGAGTGAGAGGGTGAGAGAGAGAGTGAGTGAGAGAGAGTGAGAGGGTGAGAGTGAGTGAGTGAGTGAGAGAGAGAGAGAGAAGAGAGAGAGAGTGAGAGAGGGTGAGAGAGAGAGTGAGAGAGAGAGAGTGAGTGAGTGAGTGAGTGAGTGAGTGAGAGAGAGAGAGAGAGAG
>NC_079901.1:23835975-23839201 GCF_024868665.1 Triplophysa rosa | reverse complement strand
GAGAGAGAGAGAGAGAGAGAGAGAGTGAGTGAGTGAGTGAGTGAGTGAGTGAGTGAGTGAGTGAGAGAGAGTGAGTGAGAGAGAGTGAGTGAGTGAGAGTGTGAGTGAGAGCGAGTGAGAGAGAGAGAGAGAGAGAGAGAGAGTGAGTGAGAGAGCAAAAGAGTTATATCACTGATGAAACATCAAACCATAGGTAAACCAAAATAATTCCTCCCGTCCATCACACACATACACAATACAACACACAAATCCAAACAAGATTCTACATACAGTATGTGGCCGCACACATTCTCACAAGGTCA
This sequence comes from Triplophysa rosa, assembly GCF_024868665.1. Lineage (NCBI taxonomy): Eukaryota > Metazoa > Chordata > Actinopteri > Cypriniformes > Nemacheilidae > Triplophysa > Triplophysa rosa. The sequence continues at coordinate 23,838,899 of NC_079901.1, read as the reverse complement.
TTCTGCTCTAATAATGAGAACATATTTACAGCAATGAGATTTCCAGGCTAATTTCAATTTGACTTTAGGGCTGTCGCGATTGGTCGATATAATCGACTGCGTCGACGTTGATAATTAGTCGACATCAATATTTTTGATCGACCAGTCGTTTTATATCATTTTACCTTCTAAATTTCGGAACCGATTCCAGTCTTTGTCCATCAGAAAAGAACACCTAATGGCCACTAGACCACACATTTAGCGACTCTTAAGTCATGACTGGATATTCTGCTGAACCATCAAGTCTGTCGATCTATTTACTGATATAGATGGGCAAGCTTGGAGTTATATTCCGTTTTGTCAAACGCAAGGCAGCCAATATGTTCACTTTTCCTTGTTTTTTTTCAAGGTCATGCGCTTTTTGTTCATGCATGCAATAATTGTTAAATCTTTTGGAAAATAAGAGTTAAGAGTTAACTGAGTGATTGTTATTGGTAAATTATTCCAGAAGTAAGAAACTATTTATCTTTATATTAATGCACACTTAAAGAATGCGAGCTGTGTTAGGAGCACCAAAAGCACTGCATCACTATAAAGGAGACTAGTTAGCTTTACCCTGAAGAAAACAGCAAATTAGTAAGTAGTGAAGCAAGTTTTCCGTTGTTTATGATGAGCATATCTCTGAACTTTTGATCATCCCGTGTATGTGTCGCGTTTGCGTTACGGAGGCAGCTCACATGAGCAGCAGCCCACCGGGGTAAACTCCCGCATCTTTGATATGTGAACTGTCTTTGTAGTGTTTTTTGTGGAGGGAAAGATGTGGGCGATTTATTTCACCTCTGCCGGCATGCCCTAAACATCAACTTGGCACTATAAATCGCTGTTTTTCAGAAATAAACAAGCACATTTTGCCAAGATGTTTTCAGACATGACAGACAAGATGTTACAGAATAGTATTTTAACGAAAAAAATATTTTTATTTTTGGATATTCCTGAAAACCTCCCTGTGCGACATCCGACATGTTTTCCCATGATCGCATCACCTTGACTTTCTTCCGCGCATTTATATATGATTGAATTTGACTCTCCAAAGTATGTGAAAAACAATACATATGATCATATGCTAACTCGAGTGTTCATGTATGTTCTCTATATTAGGTATTGTGGCCAGTCTGCTTCATTAACGGGTTTTCGTTCGCTTTGCTTGAGCTTTTAATGCTTTTTGTTCTGTACCCTTTCACTCAAACGCATATTTTGGATTAAGAAACTCAGTATTAATTTCTGAAAATGCCACATTTTAGCCTAATATATAGTGATTTTTGTTGCATTTGTTTTGCAGTTCCAACATGCACAAAAATACAAATGAATTATATTTCATTTCTGTGTTCCGTTGTAATTTGTATTGAGGCTTCGTTCATTTGCACTAAACAGTCCAAACAGTTAGCTTTTAATTATTTTCTTTTGACTATTTATATTTAGCTTTTTAAAAATAAAAAGACTCATTGCTGCTTGTCGTTCTGCATTTATCAATAAATTACAAAAAGCATATATTTTTCTGTAAAACGTCTATCTTTGTAATTTAACAATGAAAAATTTGTCATTTAGAATATTCAATAAATTAGTCGATAGATTAGTCGATATAAAAATAGTCGTTAGTGGCAGCCCTATTTGACTTTAAAGTCACTATGAAACAGAAGTTGCGATTGACTTCTTTTCCGTATCGTGACGTGTATCAGAGCGAAATTAGAAAAAAAATGTAGGGCGGGGCTTCATTTTGCCCTTCCCTTCTTGATTGGTTTGTTGTAAGTTGGACCTGGAGGGGATGGCTAAAAATGGCTGGCCATTGGACAGTCAGTATAGTCCTACCTCTTTTCTGTTGCTGACGTCACGTGGTGAAGAGTTGTTGTTGAGAGGGGGAGAGGAGCTTTATGTTTTTTGATGAAAGATTACAAGTGCAAATGAATTGTTTAAAAACAATGGTGTGCACGGATAAATCATTTATACTAATCACTGCAACACCGTGTAAAACGCATAGAATTTTCCTGTTTGATTGCATGGTGACTAAGTGCATTATGTATTATGCATGATACACTCATGGAGCATGACATCATATCCTGTTGCTCATGTTTGTTAGATGGGCATAAACACATAATTGCCTTTTAAAAGGTGCCTGGTAGATAATGTATTTCACTGGTGCAGATAAAAACACCACGAGAGCAATGTTGCCATTGTGAGACTGAGACGGGAGGTCACATGACATGTCAGACATCATCATTGGCCGAAACGAGGCATAAGATGAAGGTTGATCTTTTTCAGTGGCATGTGAAAGGCTTTTAAAACCAGCCTGGCTGTCCTAAACCCGGGTTCAATTGTTTGTTTGAAAGTGAATCTACTCTCACCTGAACATCCGTAGGTTTAAGGGAATTACAATTAAAACATTTTAAGACTAATTTATCATCACATAACATTAAAGCAGTTCAATCTAAGGTACTGAATGAGATCAAAAGAACGAGGCAATGTGACATTTGCTTTTAATACTCCAGTTCTATAAATCTTGAGTATTAAGACATTTGAATATTTTTCAGGCACCCATGGACACTGTCAGCAGGTGCGACATGCGTATGTGTGTGTGTGTGTGGGAGAGCTGATGTGTCAGAGGGAAATGTTCTCGACAGATTCTGAGCGGATGATGTGATGATTTGTGATCACACACTCACAAACACAAGTATGCAACATCAAGGTCATGACGTCCTTCTAGTGAAGATCAGAGTGAGCGTGATCGAGCATGACACACGTTTGATGGATTAAATAAAGTTCTGAATAAAATAAAACGTACACCAACACCATTTAAATCTTCTACACATTTTATTAACATGTAGACAATATATTTCACTAAATATTATACAGTATGTATATAACAATTTTGTGAAAATGTGTTTTAATAA
>NC_079901.1:23825833-23835875 GCF_024868665.1 Triplophysa rosa | reverse complement strand
TCAGAGGCTGTATGTTGCTTATTGTACGGTTAAGTGAAACAGGATTTTGGACCAATAAGATCTCACAGTGGGCGGGGATATTACAAAATAATGATAATTGAGTACAAAATATACTGGAGTCAAATCAAATTAGGACACAAAGTGACTAAGGAAAGTTCATTGACTGGGGGTAAGAAACATTCTGTATATGGTCAAAAGTATTCTCCTTGGCCAATGACCCTTAGCTTCCTGTTCCTCAATCTATCTCTGTGATTGCTTTGCATTGAGAGGCAGTGAATTGTCTTAACTGCAGTGTAACTGCTGTACTCCCGTGGGTTTAACAGCCGGCATCTAGCACCCCAAACATTGCACAGGCTTCACCTGTGATTACTGACAGGTAAGAGCTGTGATTACAAGTCTGAGACAGAGGTCAGACACAAAACGAAGGGGACTGAATGTGTGTGTGTGTTCTAGGGCAGTGCCTGTGATTGATTCAACTCCAATGAAAACAGCAATAGAGGGATACATAAGTCAACCGTCCACACATTAAACACACATTGTATGTCAATGAGACATCAGCCGATGAGACAAATGTTTCCACTCAAGAACACTTAATTTAAGAGCATGATGGTCTTCTGAAAGAGAGATTGAGCGAGTATGGGTGTGTTGTTTTGATCAAATTAGAGACATTTTACAATTGCAAAAAGAGGTATATTGTCTATAAAAAATTAAATGTGTTTTTTTATTAGTTAAAGCCACAATATGTAACATTATTGGATAAAAATAAAGTAAATAAACATATAGAGTACATAAAAAAATCAGTGTTCTGTTTCCTTACCTTATAATGGTAAGCTTATAATAATCACTTATTATTTTGAGTGCTTGGGTTGGATTTTGCAGGAAATGTCAGGTGGATTTATCATTCGCCTTTGCGTGATTGCGTCACTTGTGACATTTTTTGGATATGTGCCTCGTAGGACATACTTTTGTACTGTCATTTTGATGTACAATGACAGATGCAGATGACACATACTGTACCTCAAACCATCAGATTCATCCACGCAGAAGAGCAGTGCCGTGAAAATAACTCTGCAAGTTAGTTTTAAACAGAGACGGCCATTTAAAAGAAAAAGGCTATACGGAGCTTTTGCTGCTAAACAAAATTATTTCGTTATTTTTTTTACATTTGATTCTGTTTTTTATTTAAATATATTTGAACAAAATAACAATAAGCAAATCTCTTTAATTTGTTCTGAAAAGGCAAGAAATGAACAAACTCACAATGAGTAAAGTCGACAAATACATACAGTACTTCTGGCTTTGTACTGTGCAATTCACAAAACAAATTGAAAAAGACATTCTTAGTTTTAATTAAAACTTTAGCAATGTGAATGCTCTATTGATCTGTCAAACCCATCCATTATTTCAGGTTATGAAAGATCTATAATAAGTCATGGTATAATAATAAGTTCACGCTTTACAGAAAACATTTCCTGAGCCATGCATAACCCATAAGATCTTCAGTAAGCTGAATCATCAGCTTCTCTTACGAATGAATAAAGCAGATCTGTAAGTTATTACAAAAAAAGAAATAAATGTCATATCACATCTTGTGACCTGTATAACCTCACAGTGTGTATGAATTAATAAAAGAACGTACAACTATTGTGTGCAGCAAAATATCCCATTTAAATCACACCAGCACAGCACAAAGCAACAGAACAGATGAAGGGCTTTGGTAGGTTGTTCTGAGAAAACACCATTAATATGAAAGAACGAGGATTTCAAAGACTAAATATCTTACGCTGGAGTCGTTGTATTTGTTTAAAGGTTTTTCATAGACCATCAGAACAAATTGCTCACTCGAAGCTGCTACAAGCCTCAAAAACTAGCAAAACTTTCCAAAACTCATACACATACACACGCACGCACAACTCAAAACCAATTGTAGAAAATTGTTACACATTGGCAGAGTGAAAATCTCTCTGAAGCGAGTTAAAAATGGCCCTGGATTTAAAACAGAACCTCTAAAATGTCAAGAGTCTAAAAACTGACACTGGTTCAGCACTGCAGAGAAAAAATATCTATGATGTTGGTCCTCACATTTTCAAAACATGAAATCTCATCCAGACTTTCCTCCGTGAACTCTTCTGACTTTCTACGTGCTGAATGGGTGCTTCATTATGTAAATATACCCCCTATTTCTTTTCCATAGCAGTCTAGTGCTCTTTTATCTTAAAGGAGGCCATGATAGGATTTCCATTAGCATGCACTTTCTCTTATCTCATAAATGAAGCATTGTTTTCGAGGGGGCAGACAAAAGTGTACATTGGCCCCTGCTGCAACTGTATACAGTACCATTGTTTCGCTTTTTCTACCATCAAAGCAAAGATAGGGACTCACTTCGAAATAATTGTAGAGGAAAAGCGATTTTCCTTCTTTCTTTTTCTCTTTCTCAATTCCAATCTCTCTTTTTTCTCTGCTTAAGTCTTTGCCGTGCTTATCAAACGTCTGCAGATGAGCAGCGTGGGGGCCAGAGGCAGGCGGAATTATAAAATCCTAATCTTTTTTCTCCTCCATCTGGTCCTGCGTACGGAGGTGATGGAGCCTGTTGCTTCCGTGCTAAGCTTCTGACAGCTGCGCCGATACACGTGAAATTCAGAGACGACGTTTTATGCCATTATTATTCCATTAGCGCAGAATTAAGTTATCCCGTTCAATTCTGCGGATTTACTGTTTGTTTAATTATTCACTTGTCTGTTGGTAGCGAGCGGAAGTTAATTAAAGAGGATTTCGTGTGACAGTTTTTACATGTCACAAGACGCCAATCATCATGAGCCCAATTACACAGGAGTTTTATTTATTCCCATCGGCGGGACACGCCTGCCTTTGTACCAGAGCGGAAAACGTCGAATCGAAGAGCATAAGGACATCTGTTCGGGCACATTAGTTAACACTGCTTTGTGGCATCATATTGTGTATTAGCAAAAGCCAATTTAATATATTTACATTAAAAAAGTGACATTCACATGTGGATCATATAACCTTTTTATTCATTCCTATGACCAATAATTCTCTTTGTTTTGACCTAGCTTGTCCTCTAGGGTGCTTTCAATAGATAAAATCTCTATAAACCTCCGAGAGCGAGTAAACCTTGATCTCTTTCTAATGGTGAATGCTCATTAGAGAAACAAACAAATGGACGACGCATTAATCCCAGATTGAGATACAGCATTGAGAAGCTTTGAGCTGCGTTGATGTGGATGAGTTAATTGATTCCGTCCGCTGAGAGCGAGATACAGAAAAAAGCTGATGGCTATCTAGCCGCCTGACTGAGTAATTTCACAGGAAACGCTTGCGCTGGACCTCTAAAGTAAAGCTTAAGCAGATAAACAGGAAGACGGACTATGAATAGCTTTGATTCAGGTCTGATTTTCACAGCGGATAGCAACTCGATTGCTTAAGGTCACAAAGGATTGATGCTTCACACTCGGTCGTAACGGCTACGTTGGAGAGCTGTTTTCTTTGAAATTTTAATTTCAAGGTTAACGATGCGTATTGCAACATGCTGGTTACCCTAGAATGCTTACCGACGTTGCCAAGCCGCAGATGCAGAATTCCTTTCACGGTGGTGTAGACATTGATGGGTGGAAAGGCCCCGTGCTTGCCGTCACAGCTGGCATCCTGTAGGTACTCAGTGGTGATCACTTCCAGCTCGTGGCACACCTGGACGGCCGCACGGCCTTGCCGGAGCATATGCTGGAAGTAAATGACACAAATATTAGTGGTCTGCAATTTAACGGGGGAAATTACAATTCCACCGTTGAAACTTTTTTTTGGTGAAGACTTAAGCTGGCATGGGAATCAGCTTTTTCTCTGATGCTGAGAAGGTTATGATCTGATGAAATGATCCACCGCTCAGCTCTTCTAGAACATGCACCCCGATTGGAAGATTCATTCAGAGTACGCGAGTGCATTCGTTTTTTATCTACTAATTAAATCTTTGCATTACACCGATTCTGAATTCCAGCCGTGCAGAACAAAAAGAGTTAGCAAACAAACAAATAAACAGCAACTAAGACATATGTTACAGGCGTCTGGCAAAGGCCACAGTCTGATGAACCTGTGGTTTTGAATGATGCCTAAATGGATTTTTTGTTAATTCTGAAAAGGTCAGAATCCATGCTAAAGACGAACAGTCCAAATACACTGATGCGATTCAACCCATTTCTGGTCTTGTTTTTATTGTAACCTTTATTCAACAGCTGACACCGCACGGAGCTTAAACCACGAGACCCGTGGTGATCTAAGAGACGCATGCAGGTGTCTTGAAGCATTGCATGCATATTTAATCATTTTAACATTACACTCCCATCTGAGCGCTAAATAATAAATAGCGCAGAAAGGTTTAGATGTGCGGGGCAAATGTCTGTCTGACTGCACTGGGCTATTAATGACAGCAGTATTTGTACTTGTACTTGTGGGGGTTGCGTTGAATTGCTGCTTTTCGTCTATTGAGACGGGTGTGTTGCGTGCTGTGTTACTGTGTTGAGTCAAAGCACATTTACAGGAACCGCTTATGTTTAATAAACAGAGAAGATGTAAGGTCGTGTAAACAGCTGAAACAGTGTTGGGAAAGGTCATGAAAGGACAAAGCAAACTGTTAACATATAACATGCATTTATTGGTATTTGTGTAATTTATACAATGTGACTGTGTAAAAGTTATCGCGACCTGGGATATTATTGCATTATCATTTTTTTATAAATCCTGTGGGATGTTATAGGACAAGCTTCTTTTTGGTTATTTTTTACTTTGTTTTACAAATGTATGTAATGCGGTGTTTCTTATACCTTCAGCTCTACAGCGGTTGAGCCAATCAGCATTAATGACTCGCTGTCCCAGACATCAATTTGAAGGGAATGAAGCGCCAGGTATCGCAGGAACCACACCCGCTCACCCGGCTTCAGGAATTGTGGGTCGACTCTGTATTGCAGCTGCAGACCAGGACAACCTGAACAAGAGAGAAGTAAGATCTGAATAAACCGTAAAATTCCTTGTAATTAAATACATTGATTACATAATTGAATATTGCTTTAAAGGTCATTAGACATGTTAGAAATTTTTAATGGTGGTAAATTACATATTCTGACTTGAACACAAATTTCAGGAGGGTGATAAAACCAATTCTCTGATGAAAGCTATCCAGCACTTTATTTAAAAACAAAGCAGCTTGAGCTCAGTAGACTGCAGCCATCAAGTGCTGTATATGGTACATTTTGACAAAAACACTTCTGAGCTTTCTCCCACTCTCACTCGCTGTCAGTCATAAATATCAGCCTCTTATGTTTTCTGTGTGCTCCCACATGCTTCCAGTCCAAACTGATGTAATACGTTTCAAACGCTTTATGTTTTTGCCCGAGGATGGAGAAGATGCTGGATGATCTGGGATCACATCAATTGGAGTGGAGCGAAGGGACAGTTCACACAAATTAAAAATTGTCATCATTTATTGACCCTCATATCATTTAAAACCTGCATACGACTCTTTGTTCTGTGAAACACAAAAGAAGATATTTTAAGAAATGTCTCAGTGGTTTTGTGTCCATACAATGGAAGTCAATGGGGCCGATGTTGTTTAGATACCAACGTTTTTCAAAATATCTTCTAATCATACAGAAGTCATACAGGTTTAAAATGACATGAGGGTGGGTAAAAGATGAATTTTGGGTGAAGTATCCCTTTAAACTTGAGATAGAGGAATCCACTTTAATATATGAAAAGTACCTATGGGGGTTGCAGAGATAGATATTTACAGCTGAGTGTCATTAAAGAAGCAGTTGTAAAAGAAGCATTATTATTATTGATGTTCTGATTGATCTAGTGTAAAAGGAGAGAGGTAAAGGTCTAGGCAGCGATCGTGGTGGGGTGAGGGGTAAAGAGAGGAATCCTTTCCAGCTGACTTGGTACAAACTGCCATCCAGGTATTGCAAGATATAAGCTAAAGAAGCAATGACCTGAAAATGAGCATCTCTCCCATCTTACAGATCGATAGTTTGCTGTTGACAGCATCAAACGCCGCCAAAGGATCCAGAACAAACAGTACGGAGTTAAGCAAGGACAGGCTGGCTGACGTGGGGTAAAAGCAGTTTCAGTGGAGTGACTGAAGCCTGATTGATGGGGGTCAGGGAGGTTCGTATTGAACACTATCGAAATAACCACAAATAAACACAACAAACCCCGAATCCAGTTTGATTCCCGGCAAGTGACGCAAGCAAATGGCACTTTTAAGTTTAAAGGGAAAAACCTGTCATCATTTGGCCTCATGTTATTTCAAAACTGTGTGATGTTTATTTGATCATTCAACACAAAGCAGAATTTTGAGGACTGGCAACTCCAGTCACTCCTCACTTTAAAGGCATCTTTTTCTCATTTAATGAAAGTGAAGGGTGACTGAATGTCTCTAATATTCTACTAATAGATCTCTTGGTTCCTTAATAGTATGTAAGGTTGGAAACAATACAATAAGAGTCTGAATAAATAATGTACAATATTTACATTTTTGAGAAAACTATTCTTTCAACTCTAAACTGATCCTTTTACAATGCACTTCTTTAGAGAGAGAGAGAGAGAGAGAGAGAGAGAGAGAGAGAGAGAGAGAGAGAGAGAGAGAGAGAGAGAGAGAGAGAGAGAGAGAGAGAGAGAGAGAGAGAGAGAGAGAGAGAGAGAAAGAGAGAGAGAGAGAGAGAGAGAACTGGAGTAAAGTATCATGTGTGGATCAAACAAATGTGCTGCTTCTCCCTCTTTTGTTTGCACAGTAATTTCACACAGTCTTTTGCGAAGCATGCTGGGAACTGAAAATCCACAGACCGGTTTCATTGATTTAAATAAGCTCTACTAATTACTCATTTAAATGCTTGCACACAATGAAATTAAAGGAGTCATATGACACGGCTAAAACGAATATTATCGTTTGTTTTAGATGTAATGCAATGTGTGTAAGGTTCAAAAACGTTGTATTTTCCACATACCGTGCATGTTTGTATCTCCTCTTTGCCCCGCCTCTCTCTGAAAGGCGGATTTTTTACAAAGCTCATCACTCTGAAAAGCGAGGTGTGCTATGATTGGCCAGTTAACCAGTGCGTAGTGATTGGTCGAATACTGCAAGCGTGTGACGGAAATGTAACGCCTCTTACCATATTTGAAACATCAGGTTCCAAAGCAATTGTACTGACAGGTACGCCCACCCTACTTGCGTATACATTTGGGCGGTCTTAGTCAAATCATACCACGAACGGACGTTGATTTGTGGGGGTGTGGTTACACGAGACGTTTCAAACGGGTCTGGGTGAGCATTTGCTTTTAGATAGAATGACTTTTGTTGTTACACTTTAATTTTTGCAATTTTACGTATACGTCTAATACATGCATGGGCAACTTACAACACGCCAAAGACACAGAAAAAAACGTATTTGCGCCATATGTCCCCTTTAACTGTTAAAATGTTCAATAATTGAACAACAACAGCACACGATCCAACAGCATCCAGATATTCATTCTCCAGATGTTAAAAAGCCTTCTGCACAATATAACCGTTCAGCCTGTAATCTTTATGGCACCGTGCTGTATGGCTCATTGTCTAGTCAGTTGGGTGAGAAGTGTTTCTAAGGGTTCAGCTCTGTGCACCGTGGCATAATGATTGGGCACATTATGGGGTTGACTATGTGCATGCTCCAGTCAGTGCTATGTATCTTTTATGTATGATATTACGTTTGGTAAAAGCAAGAAAGGCTGAAAACAGGCTGTTAAAGATGATCCTATTTTATCCTGCCGACTCTCTCTCATTATGCGTCTTGTTTCTTCAGTTCTTCTGTTCCACCGCCCTCTCTATCTATCCTGTTCTTCATCCATTCTCCTGTCTTAGAAGGCAAATGAGAGGCTGCCTACTCATCATAAAGACATTCTTATGTAATGTTTGTTCTACCTTACTGAAAAAATATGCTGTTTTAACCCACTGTAAAATATGGAAAACCAACTGTTATTATGAATTAACATATGTTGGGTTGAAAACAACCCAGCCTTTTTTGTCCAAATATTTGTAAAAAAACATAAAAAATAATAACATAGCCTACAGTATGTTTGATAAAACATATATATCTCAGATTGCTAAAGACAAACTTACATTAAAACAGCAGCTTACATATTCACAGTGTTCAAAAATTATTTCTGAACTGTCATGTGCTCCTGTAGCTCAGTTGGAAGGGTTCGATCTCAGAGATCCCACATACTAATATAAAAAGTCACTTTAAATAAAAGCATATGTATAATGCATACATGTAAATGTAAATGACCTTCCAGTTAAACCCTCAAGTGATATTTTAATGTTCCTTTTTCCAAATTAAATGCTATCAGCTTCTACTTTTGTATAACCCTGTGTCACACCATTTATAACAGCGTGCAGTGGCTAGAAAGGTTTGGAATTACATGAAAAAAGTGATCCTGCAGCGGTTTGTGTTCATAAAGCACGTGTATACAATTTACACGGTGAAGCGAGCCACTCTGAAAACACCATATCATGAGCGCTGTGTGTGACTGCAGTATGAGTAGCAGAATACAGATTGAACCGAATGAAGCTCCTTCACCCTGAACTTCTGAGGTTTAATAAACGCACAAGGTCATGTCGCCATTTCCATTAGTCTTGCGGCTCTAGTTCTTAGCCAGCGTACAAATTAATCAACGCAAGAAGCTTCGGCCAAGACTATTATGGAGTAAAAAGCCCTACTCCTACTGAGGGAAAAAAGGAATCAGCTCTACATTTTAACGTGTTCTGAAATATCGGCAATTGCTGGTTTGTGAGAAACTATTGATAAAAATAACTCACATCAGGGCCAGGCAATAAGTACTTTTGGCAGCCGTATCAACCGACAGAGCCAAAACTGATTTCTCAGCACTACCAAGTTCATAACAAAGTCACTCGGCTTCAGTTTTCTTCTGCGGGCCACCTCGTATGAAAACTCCTTCCTAAAAGCAATTACTGGACTTTAGCCAAGAGCGGTTCAAGTCTAATTGTTCTTTTTTTAAAGCTTTGTTCACTAAAACACGGCATGTGTTGTGTTAAGGACTGCCATTAATTTTTACAAAGACAGTGATAGATTCATAAAATAAAAAAGACAGATTAAGAAGGCTACAAATACATACTATTTAAAAAAAATGTTTGTCATTGTTGGTGCACTTCTCATTTTCATTTTGTTTACTTTTACTGGTCTGAAATACATAGGGAGTTGTCTGAAGAACGACCATCTGACCGTCCCAGCTCCAGCTCAGGCAATTCCATCCCCAACCAAGAGCAAAGACGGACTACTTGTCACATTACAATGATTAGTATTAGATGCTAAACTTACATCACATGACAGCAGTTTGAAGTTACAGCTGCACTCAGTTACATTATGCCATTATTATTTTCCCTGCTTATAACATTCCTCTGTTGCCTGATATCGATAAAAAAATAAAAGAAATAAGACAAATTAGACCCAAACAGTTTCAACAAATGAAACTTTCTAAATCTCAAATAATAAGCTCTCCCTATTCTTCGTAAACATTTACTCAGTAACTTTTTATCAAAGTCACTGAGTGCAGCTGTGACACGCCAGAGGAGATCTTGCCCTCCCGGCTGAGGTTTTTTTTTCTCCATTTATTTATCATTGGAGTTTGGGTTCCTCGCCACAGGGCATTGTTGGCTGGCTTGCTCACCGGGAGACTGCATTTATTAGATATTATTAGATATTATTTACTAGAATGATCTTGCTTGTTCTATAAACACCATGCACTGTGCTGTGTTTTACATTTTCTGTGTTTTTCTGTTTTTCTCCTGTAAAGCTGCTTTGGAACAATCTACACTCACCTAAAGGATTATTAGGAACACCTGTTCAATTTCTCATTAATGCAATTATCTAATCAACCAATCACATGGCAGTTGCTTCAATGCATTTAGGGGTGTGGTCCTGGTCAAGACAATCTCCTGAACTCCAAACTGAATGTCAGAATGGGAAAGAAAGGTGATTTA
>NC_079901.1:23729955-23822358 GCF_024868665.1 Triplophysa rosa | reverse complement strand
CACTTTTTTTTTTTTTTTACAAAATTTGCACTTTTTACATATTTTAAGTAAATGTTACGCAAAATAAGTGTAGTTTCAATTTATATTGTGTCTAGGTTTCATTTTTTAGCCCCAAAACAAAAATTCTGTCATCATTTATTACCCCTCATGTGTTTGAAAACCTGTATATAACTCTTATACACACATTTATATAACACAAAAGAAGATATTTTGAGGAATATTGGGTAACCAAACAACAACGGCACCCAGTGAATTCTATTGTATAGACACAAAATCACTGACACCGTTGTTACCAACGTCTTTTGTGTTCTGCAGAAGAAAGAACGTCACACGGGTCTGACATGACAAGGCGACGATGAAGGAATTTTCATTTTTGGGTCACTTTAAATAATGTAATATACATATCTGCATTATATCAGCATTAGTCATTCAGCCCTTTAAATGACTTACCAACATACAATGTTTATAAAAACCAAATGGTCTTTTTTAATGTGTTGTGTAATGCTATTTTTGCATGACGTTAATAAGCAGTCCAACAGCGCCCTCTAGTGATCTGTATAATGCACAGCCACTAATGGTCAGCTGGTTAACATCTAAGCATTTAAACAGTCAACTGCATAATGTGATGTAAAGCAGATTTGACTGCATTGTGCACATGCGCGTGTTGATTTGTCTCTAGCATGGGCGTCTCTCACACAACTGGTGTTTTGTAGACAATGAGTCATTAATCTGACGGTGACAGCATCACCTTGAGCTGTGGATGAAGGTGCCCTCTCTCACCAGCGCGCACACACTCGCTCTCTCTCTCTCGCTCTCTCTCTCTCTGTGTACTAATGTCTTCCTCGGTAGGCCAGTATGATTGATGGTGTAATAATGAAGGACTATCCCACTGCCATACAGATGTAACCGGGAAATCTGCTTAAGAACACGTTTAGAGGAGATATAAATGAGATTCAGATAACAGCATACCGTCTGCGAAAATACATCTCCTGTAACTTCATTCATATGCATGAAAGGCAAGAGCCATTTTTCACTAATTCATTTTGAGACGAACACAGTTTATTATGGATTTTTTTAGGAATACTGTTATTACAAAACATGTAAAGGAAAAGATTTCTAGGGAAGATGTTCATGTCTTTATTTTAATAAAATTATACTTGGTGTATCTATGTCTCTTTTTAAGTCTTTTCCCCCCCAAAACCTCAAGACTATAATATTTACTTTACTTTTTTCTTTACATTGGCTAAAAAGCTTTTCGAAACTATCGACAGAATAAAAAGTGCAGCGGACAACAAGATGACAATCTTGATAGATGATGTCTCTAACAGATCAAAAAAGACACGAGATACAAAAGCAGCTCAAGAGACATTCTGATATATTGTGGACTTGTGTTTTACTCTACATAAACATAAACAGTCTTAAAGAACAAGAACAACATCTTGGGCTAGCATAAACCCGTTTGCCGGCCTTAACTGGTCTCCCCGTCCGGTCTCAAACAGTTTTCTGGCAGACTGTGCTGGTAAGACCGGCTAAAACTAGCAAAGCCCATCAGGCTGGTTTATCAGCAGGCGAGCGATTTGCTTTTGTATTCTATGTAGCAAACAAAACGTAATTTTCATATTTCACGCTCACAAAGCGCAAGACCCTCACTGACACAAAGACACATTTAAAATGATTAGCTGCGACACACACAAGAACATTTTACAGTCCAGCGGTCAGAACGCGGCGAAAACTACCAGATAAAAGCCATTAAAGTGTAGTCATTATCCTGTGCGGGTATTATTCACTGCTTCATGGACTCTTGTAGAAGCCGTAGACGCCCATCAGACGTGGAGAATGAGGGTTCGACTGCACACTCGGGTAACTAACCGGCACCAGGCTGCCCTTCTCGCTTCCCTGCGGAGTCGTTCACGAGGGTACAGACGGACGGGAAAATGGCTGACTGCTAAAACACGGCTGCTTTAATGCATTCCAGCACTCGGAGACGGCAATAAAGCAGACAGCTTTAACTGATATTAACGTACGTACATGACAGAGAGAGAGAGAATATTAGAGCGCAGGTGCTTGAAGCGTCTTCACATCTGCATTACGACTGGGAAGCAGAAAACGAACAAATGTAAAAAAAAAACTGTGAACCGAATGATGGCGATGAACCAAGAACACCAAAACGTTTTCTAGAGCTCTTGGTCACAGCTCCACCCTCCATGAATCTCTTGTTTCACCTTCATACGATTCACACGTCTCTTTCTTCTGTGCAACAGAAAAGAAGATATTTCGAGAAATGTCTCGGTGGTTTTGTGTTCATGCAATGGAAGTCAATGGGGTTCAATGTTGTCATTCTTCAAAATATCTTCTTTCGTGCTGTGCAGAAGAATGAAAGTCATGCGGGTTTGGAATGACGCGAGGGTGATTCAGTTCTGAACAAAATTTTATTCAAGCTATAGAAGTGTGTTTTTTCTGCACGTCACCAAGAAGAACGGTTTTCAAACAGGTTGTCTAGGCACTGTACCCCCATCCGCCATTGGTCAGACAAACACACATACAGTACAATCTATCTGGGATGCTAAAACCTACAAATATTTAGGTTCATCTGCATTATAATGTGGGACAAGAAAAACACTCATCTTAAAATTCCTCATGATTTACATCCCCCCTCAGTCATTCTTTCTCTATTTGCTCAATCGCTCCCGTCCTCCTGCTAACCGAATCAATACCTCCACCCCCCCTCTTCATTCTCTATGAATAACTCTTCCCCTCTCTCTCTCTTTATATCCGGGTGAATCAGAACACTGCTGCAGTGCCCTTGAGCTCTCTCTCTCTCGTCTCGCTCGCTCACGGCCCGGGCAGAGCACACGGCTTGGCAGTTATGTTACAGTTATGTAACTCGCTGGTGAAAGGTGCATTGCATATTGTTCATTATATTCACTCCGCAGTATCAAGACACAGGAAACAATATTTAGCGAATTGCAGATGTACAATCAAACCGAGCACCACGGCACTCGTCTCATCAGCCTGTTGAAATCACATTCAGGATCATTTGATTCTCAGCGCTAGCACAGCTTGCCTTGAAGAAGCTAGAGGAAGGTAAATAATAAGTAGAAAACGCATCTCTGTATTCTCTCTCATGTCATCCAATAAATCCATATGACTCTTAAGGAATGTCATACAATGAAAGTCCATGAGGTTCAATGTTGACCAATGTTCTTTAAAAGATCTTCTGTGTTCGGCCCACGAAAGTCACTTTAATTTATACTTAATGCAAATATAAGTTCGTATTTTATTCTGTTAAGGTAGGGGTCAAATGTGACGCAGACATGCGAGACTGAACTGAAAAGTCTTTTAAAACAGCCGAGTATTTCTTTGCTGACTGAGCAGACAGACACACATGACCTCGCCGTGACCCTGTAATGATGTCACACTGACCACTTACCAGCAGTGACCGCTGGAGTCTCTACGGGTGAGTTTCCTGTAAAACAGGAAGTACTTTTCCGGCAAGCCTCAGCATCGCTACCTCATTCACATCCAATACAGACGGCCTTCTTTGTTATTATAGTTTCATGCCGTGTCACAAAAAAGAAGTAAAGATGGTGTTGATGAAAGCTCAGACAAAAGCAACTCAACCGCATGTCCACCGGGTTCATCGCGAGAGTCGTTCAAAGATCCTCTATAAACCTCAGCCCGAGCAGACTGTGGAGGATCCAAGGTCGCATTTTTTTCAGTGTTTTTTTTTTTTATTAAAATATGCGGAAAGATGTTTTTCCTCACATGAACCACATTCAAACCCTGTTGAAACCTCAGAGATAACAGACATGCCTATTATTTTAAAATTAATTAAATATTAACGATAAGCCAGCACAAAGACATATATTTTATATTTCGCAACAAATGTGAAATCAACAATAAAATATCACGCAAACAGTCCGATCCGTTTGATTCCTTTAGCTCAAATCAGGACATCTTCATTCTGTTTGGTCCAGCTAATGGGAACGTACGATCAAGGGCATTCACATATCAAATACAGTTATTGCAGTTAGTTGTTGTAATACATTGTAAATATCACCTAAAATACTATTTTTAATTAAAATATAATGAACAAGAGTCAATTTAAAATCTGGTCATCTGAAACGGACACACTTCAAAACACAGAACTGAGCACCTGAACATGCGAGTTTAAAGTCTTGGTAAGACAGCGTCTTGTGGTCCGGCCCCGAGTCAATCATATCTCGCACAAACACTGAATTAATTACGACCCCTGCAACCAATGCAGAAGAACAGATACCAGCCAGAGGAACTGACTATCAGTCATGTGTATATAACACAGTGATTTGTGTAACTCCTCTGAGGAGGCTTACATGATCTTACTGCAGTCTGATTTTTGTTTTATACTGTTCTTAAAGATGAAGTAACACACAGTTTCTGCCAATCTCATATTAATCTTGAGTGCCTATACAGTAGTGTTGCATACTTTGTATCTTCGAAGAGTATTTAGTTTGATCAAATATATAAAAGAGAGATACGGCTGTGCGATTATTTCCAGAAAAAGACGAGCTGCTGGAGGGGACGGAACTACAGCACGAGCACACAACACATCATCGCATTAATCCCTTCGTGTTGTTTACATGATGCATTTATGCGCCGATTGCCAACAAAACACAGACGTACGACCAGTGTTGTAATGTAACGAAGTACAAATACTTCGTTACTGTACTTAAGTAGAATTCTCACATATCTGTACTTTACTTCGTTATTTATATTTCTGACAACTTTCACTTTTACTCCACTACATTTCCTAAATAAAATGTGTACTTTTACTCCGATACATTTCTCCTAACCATCTTCGTTACTCGTTACTACAAATGAAAGAATTTTCAGAAGAAATTTGAGTTGGTGACGTAATGCCTGTTTGTTGTCATGTCAACCGCCAAGCACGAAGAAGAAGAAATCCTGCTTGTCCAGGCATGTCACATTATTGATGCCATCATGGAAGCACCTGCTGCAGGCTCTGCTGCTAACGTTACCACTCCGGTAGCAGATGACGAGCATCTCGACTACAGTGACGAACTTGGTGAACTCCGTGGTGGTGACGAAGATAACGTTACACATTTTGCGCATAAGCTAAATTCGCAACTTTGGATGGAAACCCGGTATGCCTACCGAGAGTCACTGAAATATTGGCATTTAAAAACTCCCCGTCCAACCTGAAGAAGCACATCGAGGTAGGTTAAATTAATTTTCATTCAATTCACGTTATTTAACATGAATTAGTTATCATAAGCCTGTTCAGATATCTGGCTAACGTGATGGCCAGGCTAACGTGTGCTAGTTAACTTTTCTGATTAGCCAATGTGCAGATATTTAACAACACCAATGATTTTCCCTCCGAATTAATTCAACACATAATACTGAAATGGTTAATAACGGTTTCTGGTATAGCCTAAGTGGCGGCCGAATATTTCCTAGGTAAATTAGCGTTACACCGGTGGAGGGATTTTTTTAGACCACATTAGGCTAATTAATGGCAGGTTACAGAGGAGCCTTCAGGATTACTCACATCTTCAAAAGCACCGTGCATTTTGTTGAACTTGAGATTTGCTTTGATTTAATTACCTCAAAATTCTAACCGTTCACTTTTTTTTAAATACCTTTACTTTTACTTTTAATACTTAAGTACATGTTATATCAGACAATTACTTTTGATACTTAAGTATACTAAATGGCAGGTACTTTAAGACTTTTACTCAAGTAATATTTTAAAGGGTGACTTTAACTTCTACCAAAGTCATTTTTTGGTAAGATACTTGTACTTTTACTCAAGTATTGCTTTCAAGTACTTTATACAAGACTGCGTACGACTTGCGTGCGGTTCATGTCCGGCGTCTTTTAGCACTGGGACAGCGCCATCTATCAGTTTCAAACGATCTCCAAATCCAGTGATATATCCACCGTTTATATAACATCCATCACTGAAATGCAGTGAGCAAACAAACACACCTCAACTTCCGTCAGCCGAGTGAAGCGGCACTTCTTACTGCATCTTTACATTTGTTTTGATTTGACAAGGGAGTGAGTTTCAAGCCAGGCACCACTGCAGATAGACAAAGACATCACAGCAACTCCTGAAACTCATCCCTCACTGCAGGAAGTCGAGAGCGGGGTGACGGAAGAGTGTTCCTCATGGGGGGGGCGACAGGAAAAGAGGTTTTTCCCCCTCCATCACTCTGATAGGACAGCCGCAGTGCAGGCGCGCACGCACACACACATTCACATACAGGGAGAGGGGAGATGAAACACACAGGGATGTCTGAATTATTTAGATAATAAGGGCTTAAAGAGCTACTGTGAACAGATCAGACACTATCTCTGTGTGTGTGTGTGTGTGTGTGTGTGTGTGTGTGTGTGTGTGTGTGTGTGTGTGTGCGTGTGTGTGTGTGTCAGCGGGCATGCTGTGGAGACAAAACACTCACTACTGTCAGGTCCAGCTGTGTGTGTTGTGCAAACAGTAGGAGAAAGACAAGCTAACCTGTAAAGCAGCACACAATCACACACAGGCATCAGCTGCTAAAACACAAACACATACAAGCCAAATTCACATGCACACTGCCTCAAACAGATACGCCTGCAGCTAGCGTTACATCATCGAGTTCACTGACAGTCTGATATATAAGCCAACAGCAATACCTAGAGATCAAGATGGACGATGACCAATAGAACTCTGATGGCCGGTATTATTTTTATTAACAATTTAACAACACTTGTTTTTACACACCTGAACACAGAATCGGTGTAAAATTAGTGTCAATTAATTCAGTATTGCTCTCTACTGTACAGGCCCATGAATGTGCTGTATACATGCACTGCAAAAAATGACTTTCTTACTTGGTCTTTTTTTCTTGTTTTCCAGTAAAAATGTCTACAAATTCTTGAATCAAGAAGCATTTTCTTGATGAGCAAAATGACCTAAGAAAATAAGTCTTGTTTTTAGTAATAAAAATATGACATTTCTGTGAATTTGTGCTTAAAACAAGCAACAAAAATCTTGAATTAAGGTTGACCTTTTTCTTAGTCACTCAATTCAAGATTGTTTTTCTTACCCCGTTGGCAGATTTGTTTAGCTTGTTTTAAGCACAAATTCACTGAAATTTCATATTTTATGACTTATTTTCTTAGGTCACTTTGCTCATCAAGAAAATGCTTCTTGATTCAAGAATTTGTAGACATATTTACTGGAAAACAAGAAAAAAAGACCAAGTAAGAAAGTCATTTTTTGCAGTGCATGTATACAGCACATTCATCTTAGGTCAGTTTGCTCATCAAGAAAATGCATCCTGATTCAAGAATGTTTAGTCATTTTTACCGGTAAATAAGAAAAAAAGACTTGGTAAGAAAGTATTTTTTTGAAAAAAAAAAAATCATAAAATAAAGTACGAATGTCTGCTCCACTGCTAGAATGAACTGTGAGTCATCGACCGTCTCGTGTTTAACAAAGCCCGTCTCATTTCACAGAGCTGATGGGGTCGTGCTGCCCGCAGAAGCATCGTAAATCCACAGCAGTAATGCAGAGCGCTGCATCCCCCCACATCATCGCTCTCTTCCGTCTTTCACACGTCTGTTATGAGATCAGTACAGGTGTAGAGCAGCTGATATAGGGTAATATTTACAGTTACATAGACAAAGGACAAAGACAGAGATTTGCACTGATTTATTTGTGCAGTTTTTCTAAATACTTTATTGGCAATATGAATGTAAAATATTTGTCATGCTAACAGAGCACGCATAAATTGAAAGAGAGAGAGACAGGCAGAGAAACACTGAAAGAGGGAGCGAGACTAATCAGACAGATGAAGAGGAAGCTATTCATCCGTCAGTGCCAAACCGTGTGTGATTTCTGTCTTATAATTTGCACGCACGCACGCACTTAATAACTGCAGTCCAACATCGGTTTTCTACTTCAGGAAAATCGACTAAAATTCATGTCGATGTCAGGACCAATGTGACTTAATATGAGGATGTTTTTTTATATAACATACTACAACATACCTATAAATAATATATTGGATACGAATAGAATGCAACTTAACAGATCCAATAAAATGAAGTTTTTAAATAAAAACACATGAAACACAGCATCACTTTTCTTTACAGCGTTGCCAAGTCAGTGATGTTCCCGCAGGATCTGGTACCTCAAACTGTACATGGGTCAATGACGTATAAGGATTTTCGAGATGCCAATATTAAAAAAAACGATTAAATAATAATATCTATTGCAGTTGTTCAAACGTTAAGATTACACACCAATGCGGATTCAAATGTTAAATGAAGTGATTTTAGTGTTCTCTATCATCATCTCGTTTCGATTGTTTTTCATCTATGAATTGGCCATGGCCTTAGAAACTGTCATGTGGTGCGAGTCATGCGACCGTGATTATCTTTAAATGAATTAATTGACTTGACATGCTTAATTTTTTTTCAAAATCAGGGCTCTCGACTGCAACTAAATGGTGGCATTTTGCGACTATTTTTCCTGCCAGTGCGACAAGTTTTTCTTAATGGTCGCACCGGTGCGACTGTCAAACTGATCAATATATAATTTTTGCGTATTATAAATGTAATGCTCAGAAATGTTATATTGTGCAAGCGGCGCATTCAGTCACTCGTTTTCGTCTCCCCTCCTTCAACCATTCACTTATCTATCAGTGGCCCCGCCCCCAAAGACGTAATTCTCGGGTAAGAGGCGAAGGAGTGAAAGAGGTAAGGTACAAAACAGCAAAGATAACGAAATGTGTTGCAAGTATTGTATGCATGTGAAGCTAATCATGTCACGTAGACATGTGCCTGGTTAACCGCGGTTACCACCAAATCCTGCTGAAACCGAGCTGACTGCGATAACGCAAGGTATCGTTTATTTTATTGATGCAAAGCTTGTCCTTGAAGCACGGCTCTGGGATCAGTAGGAAATGCTGCTCAATCTAAAAGCAGTGCGAGTTTGAGTCGCTTATAACGCTTTGGAAAAGCAACACCTGTCAAACATGATCATTATAAATATACTTTATTATCATAAAAATACCTGAGGAGGCTTGAGGATCAGTGATGAAAACATGTCCTTAGGCATTTCCTACTACTACGTGTGTTATGGTCTTCTTCTGCAGTGCGTATTTGTAGTTTCTGCACGAGAGCGCCCTCTGGCTTTCGGATGCAGCAGCATTTTACCGTACTTCAATCACGAGTTGTGCATAAATCACGTGATATATATTTTCGGTTAACCGGGCATATGTCTATTGTATAAAGCTCTCTAACAATACTGCAAAGCATACAAAACATTATACATCACGCTAAATACTATTTATTTGTAAGTCGCTATTGATAGAAGCCAAACGTGTATCAATGCAGCTTTCATGAAGAATAATCACTAAAAGCCTTCAGGTCTCGCGGGTTGTTTGACATATGCGCGCGCCCAGAGAATCAGAGCACAAAATACTAAACGGAGTTCTCTTTCACGCCTTCTTACTCTGAAACGGACATATAAACACAAAATAACGTCAAAATTCCCATATTAACAAGAAACCTTGTAAAGGTATTCAGTTTCGTGACCAAACAGTTGGGAAACAAAACAGTTCCAGTATATTGCGCGAGCTCTTAAAGGGGCAGCAGCATAATAAAGATCTCTGTTTATAATGTTCTTCAAACAACAAGGGACGGGCCCAAAACACTCACTGATATTAAAGGAATTGTGTTCTCTTATAGGACTCGTTCACAACAAATAAAGGAAGAAAGTAGCTTTAAGAAAGATGTGCTTTAAATATGGTAAAGTGATTAAAGAGTGTTTACATATACAATACAAATAATTTAATCATAAACAAAGATTTGTATTAATTTCTAATTGATTTATTTATGTATTAAATACATTTTAATGAAGTTTTAGTGATTCTTTTTTCCTATCTCACCCCACGACTCGTGCTATCAAATGAAGGGCTGGTGCCACCAACTGAATAACTTTGTAGCACCAGTGCCACCTCTCTCAAGTGTTAGTCTAGAGCCCTGAAAATATTTAAAGTGTTCAGAAAAAGTATTTGCAAGTAATCATCTCATATTTTCGTATATCATTTTGTCTTCCTAAATTAACGAAATGAACGAACTTATTGCACACAACTGATATAAATGTTTTAAAAATACCATTCACTTAAGCATACTGTATCAGAGATACGTGTTTCAGCCACAAAAGTTAGATATATTTTATTTTTCATTGAATACAATTGTAGATAATATTGGTCGCACCACATGAAAAGTGGTCGTTATATGTCATTGAGCCACATACGTCTGCGGTTTAAAGGTGAAAGAATTTTGTTCATCAGCTGTCAATGTTAAAGGGGTCATATGGCGCGAACACGTGTTTTTCTGTGTCTTTGGTGTGTTATAAGTTGTCCATGCATGTATTAGACACGTAAAATTGCAGAAATGAAAGTGTGGGAACAAAAGATGCATTCTATCTAAAGGCGAATGCTCACCCAGACCTGTCTGAAACACCTCGTGTAACCACACCCCCACAAATCTATGTCAGTTGGTGGTCTGATTTGACTAAGACCGCCCCAAATGTATACGCAAGTAAGGTGGGCGTACCTGTCAGCACAATTGAAGAGGAACCTGATGTTCCAAATATGGTAAGAGGCGTTACATTTCCGTCATAGGCTTGCAGTATTCCACCAATCACTACACACTGGTGAACTGGCCAATCACAGCACACCTCGCTTTTCAGAGCCATGAGCTTTGTTAAAAATCTGCGCGTTTCAGAGAGGCGGAGCAAAGAGGAGATACAAACATGCACGGTGTGTGGAAAATACAGCGTTTTTAAACCTTAAATCGTGTATACACATTGCATTACATCTAAAACAAACCATAATATTAATTTTAGCAGTGTCATATGACCCCTTTAATTAAGGAAATATAATTTTTATTTATGGAAACACACTGTGCTCTGAGTTTTGATTGCTGGTTTTGAAACAAAGATCTGGCAACCCTGTTTTTCTGTTCAAACCCTCTGAAACAGCACACAGAGACGCACGCTCATTGTAAGTAAATCACAGTAAATGAGTTTTTTGTTTGTTTGTTCAAACTGTGGATCAAATCAAAACGATTTTCTGTGGTAATGGACAGCAGATGTTGGTGACAGAGCTCGAGTGAACCCAGAACTTCTGATCGGGACAAGAGAAAGTTCAGACAGGAACGTCTTTACCCGAGCCATTCAAATACCTGAGGGAAAATCCAGCAGGCTTAAATCTCTCACACAGAGATTTGAAAGAGAAAAGAGAGAGCGGGAGACTCCATAAAACACTCCTAAGAAGCTTAATTAGCCATTGAAAAACACAAGGCACACAATAGACCCCTTCCCTTCCAGCAGCTCCCTAACGGACCTGAATGAGAACAGGGCATCGGGGGAGTGACTCTCATCTAAAAAAATGCTATTGTTTTAATTACCCCGCAAGAGCTGGTCTTCTCTGCTTCTAAAAAGGTCCATTTTGCCTCAAATCCTGCCTTTCATAGAGGATCCACCTCCATTTTGTATAGACCATTATCCAGCAAACAATTGTCTGAAAACTAACACGGTGTGCCGAGATGCCCCTGTCAGTGTTCAAGCCCCGGGTGTCTTCATTGGCTCTTTCTGCCTCCATTTACCCTCACTGTGAAAGTAACGACAGCCCCGCAAGAGCCGCATTTCTCTCGGTTCTTTTCATTCTTCACCTCGACACCTTCTCCTTTAGTGATAGAAGGAGGGAAGAATGTTCTTGTCAACGGGTATGTCCATAGTACTCAATTTCTAATGAATGCGTGAAATAGCCAAATGACCGAATGCACCTGCCAAAATGTGCAGTATACAACCAGGGCTCTCCAGATCGTGCCAAAGCATTTTTTTTAGATAGTTCAGCATCTCGCAATTCTGGTTATTGCTTAGCGTGCTGTTAACTACATTTGACTCTACGTACGGCACCCAAATACACACATACTGTATTCACACACAGAGTCACTCACATCTAAACCCAAAGTCCACATTTACCAAATTGTGTTTGTTCAGCAGGATTCTGTGCAAATTATGACAATGGAGAGAAGCCAGAGGCTGGCAGAGACCGTACCGCACGCACGCACGTACACGAACACAGAATGCGGCTGCAATACTCTTGATTTTTTTATTTAGTTCATTTCAAGTTCAGTTCATTCTGTCCGATGTTCAAAACCTCCCCCTGTGTGGGTGTGTGTGGACAAATCAAAAGAACACACCTATAACTCTTTAAATGCTTTTTGGTCTCTCGATATGGCTCTATGGGATTTGTTTTATCATCTAGCAGTTGAAAAATAAATCTGTTCAGAAAAATAACTAAACTATCCTAAACAAGAGGCATGATTTAACATATCTAATACACACAAACAGTGAAAGGAATAGTTTTCAAAAATGACAATTCTGTCATGAATTACTCACTCTCTTTGTTCCAAACCGGTGTACATGTTTTGGTTTGGTTCAGCGCAGAGAAAGATATTTGGAAGAATGCTTGTAACCAAACAGTTCTTGGACCCCAAAAATGACAATGGTAGTCAAAAGTGCCCCAGAACGGTTTGCTGTCCTACATTCTTCAAAATATCCGCTTTCGTGTTCAACAGAACAAAATAAAATTATAAAGTGATTTTTCCTACTATGGTAGTCAATGGATATCTTTGTGTTCATCAGAACAAAGCAATGTATGCAGATTTGGCACAACTCGAAGGAGAGTAAATGATGACAGAATTCTTATTTTTTGGGTGAACTATCCCTTTAAAATGCCACTATCTGATGCCAAACAGAAAACCATGTAGGGATGTTTTATGCTTTCTGGTCTTTTTAATCTACATAATAGCATCCATTTTTAAACATAAATACAGTGTGATTATCTGCATCTATAGTTTAAAAATATAAAATGTCTCTAACTACAGTCCCCCCCAGTGAATCTTCCACCACTGCACAAAACTATGTTTGATTTATAAAACCCCAAAACTAGCACAATGCTCAGAAGAACCTACAGCACAGTGAAACGTTGAGAACCTTTTTACATCCTCAAAAACATTTGGCCAACTCAAGAACCCTGTAAGGAACTGAAGGTCTTTCAAAGAACCCTCGAAGAAACTCAGAGTTGAACACTCTCAAAAATAAAACAAATATCTCTCATTTCATTCCAAGCATGTATGCCTTTCTTCTGCACAACACAAAAAAGATATTTTGACGAATGCTCGAAGCCAAACAACATTGTCCCCCGTTGACTTCCATTGTACGGACACAAAACTCTTCAAACTATCTTCTTTTGTGTTTCTCAGAAGAAAGAGTCATTGATTTAAACAATAAATGACGCAAGATGACGACAGAATTCTCATTTTGGGGTAAACTTTCCATTTAAGGTCTATGATCTGTGGTTTACCGTAACTAAGTTACAGCAGCTTTTCAAAGCAACCAGAGACGCTCTCACAGTAAGAAGCTCCTCTGTTTACTGTTTGCGAAGGAGTCGAACCGTAGACATTTTAAAATGTGCAGTGTGACAGAAGCAGTAGGAGTTTCATTTTTCCCACAGAGCAACGCAGCAAGGCTGCGATTTCAGCGTTCACCCACAGAAAATCCCAAAATACGCCCATCCGGCTCACACACCGCGTTTGTTTGTCCATACTCACACTGAGTGTGTTATACACATCACATGCAATTCACAATCTGCTAAACAAACTCACTACCAAATACCCGAGGAGAATAATAACATGAACACAGTCCTGGTAATGTCACGTCACCAAGTTTTGATCTCATTTCTCAGTCATTCGTACAATTATTAAGGGTTTAATGCTCTTAAAGTCAAAGATCTATTCAGTCAGCTAATTTTTCTAAATCTTGAAGTAAAGAACACATCTGTTTCATTATGAAAGTAACATCAAAGCAAGTCAGATAAGGTGTTAAGTCTCACTAATACAAGTTCTGCTTTCACTAGCTGGTTATTATTCTCTAAGAACATCTTTTGATCCGATTTAGAAATCCTCACGACACATTAACGTGTAAAAATCTGACACAAACACGTTTTGTTGATTTATGCACACCCTCTATAGACATAATGGTTTTTATACTGAACAAACTGTATATTCTATTACCTAATTCCTACAGA
The DNA here is from genome assembly GCF_024868665.1 of Triplophysa rosa. Taxonomy (NCBI): domain Eukaryota; kingdom Metazoa; phylum Chordata; class Actinopteri; order Cypriniformes; family Nemacheilidae; genus Triplophysa; species Triplophysa rosa. The sequence goes on along the minus strand of NC_079901.1, from coordinate 23,808,202 downwards.
GACAACTTTTAACTTTTTACAATTTAATATGATGTTAAATTCCTCATCGGTACCAAACACAAAATGACTCTATAGGGTCAATAATTACTAGTATTGCTGAATTTGTTTACTAGGAGCACACACATCATCATAACGAAGGAAAACAATTATTTCATTAATTAAAAAAAACAAAACACAGATTGCAGGATATCTCAACATCAATATATATATATATATATATATAGACCATTATATATATATATATATATAAAATCAACATAATAAAGGATTTTACATTTGCATTAATGCATTAGGCAGACGCTTTTATCCGAAGAGACTTACATTGCATTATACTATGCGATTGTTTCTAAGTATACGAATCCCTGGAATCGAACACATGACCTTGGCGTTGCTAGCGCCACGCTCTAACCACGGAGCTATCCTGATTTACTTTATTAAAACTTAAACGAACTAAACTTTTCACCTAAGTGATCTACCTCACAAAACACAGATCAGCTTTTAGATGTAACCACCACAGGACACCAAACACACGTTTAAAGGGGTCATATGACACAGCTAAAACTAATATTATGGTTTGTTTTAGATGTGATGCAATGTGTACACATGATTTAAGGTTCAAAAACTCTGTATTTTCCACACACCGTGCATGTTTGTATCTCCTCTTTGCTCCGCCTCTCTGAAACGTGCAGATTTTATACAAAGCTCATGGCTCTGAAAAGCGAGGTGTGCTATGATTGGCCAGTTCAACAGTGCGTAGTGATTGGTGGAATAATGCAAGCGTGTGAGGGAAATGTAACGCCTCTGACCATATTTGGAACATCATGTTCCTCTTCAATTGTACTGACAGGTACGCCCACCTTACTTATAAGGATACATTTGGGCGGTCTTAGTCAAGTCAGACCACCAACTGACGTAGATTTGTGGGGGTGTGGCTACACGAGGTGTTTCAGGCAGGTCTGGGTGAGCATTCGCCTTTAGATAGAATGCATCTTTTGTTCAGACACTTTAATCTTTGCAATTTACGTGTCTAATACATGCATGGACAACTTATAACACACAAAAGACACAGAAAAACACGTATTCGCGCCATATGACCCCTTTAAGTCTACATATATAATGCTATATCATACACGAGGATACAGCAACACCCTGAACCAGCTTCGCACTATCCCTAATGGGATTCCCCTGTAGCCAGGAGGCAGGCCGCGTCTTCTGTGCTCGTGTGTTTATCAGGGGAAACCAACATCCCCTCAGGGTGTGTGTGTGTCAGCACAGTCAGGAGGAACAATCTGCGCTCTTTATGCACTATTACAGTGAATGCGTAAACTAACACAGCTGAGACATGCCGTCTATTTTAATCCTTTCATTTCACTGTGCAGACGGTTCATCAAAAACAGCCACCTAGAGTCCACCTCAGATGATCCGACACAAAAGATGAAACGGGAAAAAATAATTCTCAAGAAGCATGCATTAACAGAAGTGCGTGACACAATTAACACGCCGCATTTAAACACGTTTGACTTTCTCAACACTCGTGAGAAATAGCAGCCGCCCGGTTACTGAGAGCTGATGAATCACAGATTCTGGAAGTCATGGGTGGAAAAAGCGTCACTGACTTTTGTCGACATTGTTTGGGTACTGCATCTCAATTCTTAGAATCATTCTTAAAAATGACAAACAACGTGATGCTAGTAGACACAATAGTTGGCCGACCAAGTTTGTCTGGTTGGCTCATGGCTGCCAGATACACAAAAGCATTCATACTTGTACTTGAACGGAGTTCACACTTGCATCTATTATTCTTAAGAACACGAAAACAACAATGGAAACTACCATTTATACATTTTCTAAACAAATTACGTGCGATTGCATTTTTACAGTCTGTCAGTCAATGTGATCACTTCGGAAAGTAAAATGACTTCTCAACAAATCAAACACCTCTCATTTACGCAGCACAAGCGATGCAGGATGTGTTACGGGCCAACGTTTAAAGCGGATGTAACACGCAGTTTCTGCCAATCTCATATTAATCTCGAGTACCTATAGAGTACTATTGCATACTTCGTATCTTCGAAGAGTATTCAGTTTGATCAAATTTATAAAAGACAGATACAGCAGAACGATTATTTTCGAAAACAGTCGACCTCCTGATTCCTAAATGCATGAGGGGGGGGGCGAAACTAAAGCACGAGCACACAATACATCGTTGCATTATCCCTGCATAACTGTTGATTCTCTATTCGCGTTGTGTACCTTATGAACGTACGCACCGATTGCCAACAAAACACAGACATTTGACTCAGTTTCACTTACCATGTGCGGTTCATGATCGACATTTTTTTGCGCTTGGACCGCTCCATCTATCAGTTTCAAACGTCTCCAAATCCAGCGTTATATCCACTGTTTATATAACATCCATCACCGAAATGCAGTGAACAAACAAACACAGCTCAAATTTTGCGAACAAAGGAGCGTGTTCTTTTATCTCGCGGGTTGACGCGTGGGCGTGCTTTTCTGGGAGAGTCGTCCAATAAAGGAGTCAAAGGACTAAAAAAAGTTGTTACGAAACAGAATTTCATGTTCGAAAAAAACTTCCCGAAACCTATACGAACGCTGGGGGAGTGTGTCGAGCACAGAAATACTATGTCATACGTCCAACTCTTTTTGACAAGTTGAACTTGTCAACATGAGATGCCAGCACGTTTAACATTGTAAACAAGTCAGAATGCATGAAACACTGTGGCACCTCCCCTTTTAATACTAAATATCAGCAAAATGTATAAGCAATTCTTACTTTAGCAAGCTTGAAGAAATCCTTGAATCAAGACAAAACCCAAATGCTTCAGAGAATTAAAACCCAACACAAGAGCACCACAATCCATAAACCCTTCATTCATACTGAGGTGAGGAGCTCTTCAGTGCAAATTAAATTTGGAGCTGATAATGCACCTATCAATGACTGACAAGAATCGCTCTCTGTGCTCAGTCACTGTAACGTCAGGGACATCAATCGCAAGAGCTATTGACGCTTTTATTGCTGGAATGCTTGATTGCACAGCAAATAATGAGGAAGAAGAACGCGTTCATTGGAGCATCACAGTCAAGTAGATTTTAATCAACATCAGCTACTGCTTAAAAACACTTCACGTTTCTATTGGGTCGCACTTTACATTACACAAGCCAATTGGAAATTTGTCAATGAATAATATCTCTAAAATCACGCAAATATTTTATTTGCATATTTTAAAAATATTTTATTACGAAAACACGAGTTTCAATAATGATGTCACATAATACATTTGCATTTATACATTTGGCAAGCCCTTGTATCCAAAGCGACTTACCGTAAATTTCCTGGGTATGAAACCCATGACCTCTGCACAGCTAACACAATGCACTATCAATAGGGCTATATAATAATAATACACTTAAATGTGCAAGAACCATGTAACATCAATAAACTATATGACAAAATTGCAATTGTTTTGAGGTGCTGCCTGTAAATACATTTGGTTGCATTTATTAAAACAATAAACAAAATGATATAAACATGCAATGTAAGTATAATAGATACTGTAATGTAAAGTGCTATCCTTTGTTGTATCTGTACCTGATCGATGCAAAGCAGTTTTGTATATTCCTTCTAACCCACGAACATCTGATATTATTTTCATAAACATATTGAAAAATTATTATGACAGACAAATGTCTTTTAACACGCTGACAGCAGTTTACTGGGGGAAAATGTGCCACACGTTTCCTTTGTATCAACCGAACAAGCAATACAATGACAAAACTGATGCTTTTATAGTCTTTGTGAAATAAAACGCATTGCACTGCAAACGTCTCGCATGTGCAATGCAACAAAAAGGGAGAACGAGAGTAACATTGGCGCGATACGTTGTTACACGATCAACAAAAGAACTCGATTGCGTCATTCTCGCGGTTACATTGTTGCACACGGACGCGTTTGATTCTTTCATCGCGCTTGATGTTTTCTCCTGACGGCGTTTAGGATCAGAGGGTTTAAGGGCCTCAAACTCCTCCAGACACCATTTTGAGTCTCTCTCTCTCTCTCTGTTGTCTCAGCTCTATGGAATGTACGAATGCATGACAAGGGAACGGAGAAAGTCCGCGTGAAAAATCTGCTTCGTTCACGCATTCGTCCCGAAAAGCGCGTTCATCGATCGATCGGCCCGACTCGAATCCTTAAAAAAACAAACGCGTTTCTTTTCTCGCAAGTCGCCACCAAATGCCATCAGAGAGCGCTTCACCATCACTTGCATTGCCGAGAGAACGGCATTGCTGGTGTTTGATGGCGGTGAAGCCTCGAATGGTGTTTTTGGAGAGCGATCTGGGCTTTATATATGTAAACTCATTCCAATCCAACTTACCAGAGCGCGATGGTTCGGATGGGTCACTCTGGTCCAGTCTATGATCCCGATTACGCGCGATCTTCCCGGGATGGTAAGGGTTAGTCTATTCTCCTCTGTTTCCTCCGGTTGATTTTTCAGGCTGTATGGAAGCACGTAGAGCAGTGGGGGATGGGGGATGCCAGAAGAGACGAGAGAAGGGAGGGGGAGAGAGAGAGGGGCAGTACATGGAAACACAAGGGGAGGACCTCTGATTCTGACGCAGAACGAACAGAACACACCAGTTATTCAGAACATCCACCATTCGGCATATGCATGCGCAAAATTCGTCAGAAACGTACAAAAACATAAACGCACGAGTGAGGTATTATTAATATTATGGCGCATGAACATTACGTGCAGTGAAACGAATGGAGCCTCAGATAAAGATATACAAACGCGCCACTTTTAGTGCCTGAGATCGGCAGTTTCTCTGGGCATTGATTTTTGTCCAAAAAAATGCCGATGTTTTGATCTCTTGTGCTTATGGGTCCCTATTTACATTTGATGCACAACACACAGTCTGAATGTGACAAATAAAAAGCACAGTGTACTAAACGCAAATCATCAAAAAAAAAAACGTGGTATCTTGTCTTTTGTGTGCTACATATTTTATAGCTAGATATTAAACCTACTTTGTTTTCAACCACTCATACTGTTTAATACTGCTATAATATATAGCAGACTACGTCATTTGGTTACAATGTAACTGTATCATTGCAATAAAATGGATTACAGAAATAAAACCATGGCTTGAGTTTGCGCGCCCTCTAGTGTCTGTAATGCGCTTCTACATAAAGGCGAGATAGAAGATGTTTTACGCACTATTCAAGTAGGCTAACTGAATCATGACATATGTCAACTAGCTTCATATTTCAAGTGGGCGCAGTAAGAATAATACAATTATTTAATTTCTGTAGCGCTTTGATATTATTGCACTGGTGTACATTGACCAAAACTAACTGAAAACTATTTTCTGCAAGTTTGTAATCGGACAGCTATATTGTGGTGTTGTGATGCACAAAAATGTATATTAGTGATACTGAGTGTAAAAATATTTGTCTGGACGATTGTAACCGGTTTCTAAATAGAAGCATGAATAAACTGATAACAAATACTTTTGAAGAAATAGATAGTCTTGCAAGTTCTAATAACGGTACGGAATTCGGACTAAATCGGTATAAGTTTAATGTTTTAAGGGAAAACTTATGAAATTCTGGGAAAAGCGATGTTGCGTTTAACACCGTGCGGCTGCGCAGACCGATTCGACTTCGACGTATGACAACAAAATACCGCGAGAGCCCAGCTCTCGTGTTCAGCAAAGGGCAGCGCTCTAATCGTTCTCGCGATATTTGATGTCATTCGCCAAACATTCGTCAAATCTATGAACAATTTTTTCAGTCAAAACATTTGAACGTTTAAACTAGATCTAAAATAATTCACTCCAATGTAAAAAATATTTAGCGAAGAACAGATTTGTATACAAAGCTGCTGACCAACTTCTATCGTTCCGCCATAGAGAGCCTGCTAAGTTACTGCTGCACGGTATGGTACTCCAGCTGTACAGAAGAGAACAGAAGGACCTGCGGAGGGTAGTGAGGACAGCTGAGCGTGTGACTGGTATGTCACTGCCCATACTCCATGACATCTACACTGGCCGACTTCAGAAGAAGGCCAACTGCATTTCAAAAGACCCTGCTCACCCTGGACATCATCTGTTCTCTCCCTTACCTTCTGGGAGACTGATAAAAACCAAAACCAACAGACTGAAAAACAGTTTCTATCCCCAAGCAGTTAGATGCTTAAATACACCACTTACACACTCCCAAACAAACTAAAATGTGCAATATATTGCTTTACTTGCACTGCCACTGCACTACCTCAGAGGATTTTTATTTTTATAATATTGTGTGTATATATACCTTTGTTTGTTTATGTATGTAAACAACTGTCATCCAGAAGAGCTGCTAAATTGTATTTCATTGTTCCCTTAACAATGACAATAAAGTTCTGTTCTATTCTATATAGATTTTTGTTATACTGCGTGATTTTTATTTATACTGTACCATGGTCATTAAGGTAGGCCCTACCTTAAGAATACCACATAATTGCCATAATAAAGTAGTATCCAAGAAAGAAACAAATATAATATTATCATAGTACTTTTGACTTACATTTTACATTTAGTCATTTAGCAGACGCTTTTATCCAAAGCGACTTAGAAATGAGGTAAACAATGGAAGCAATTGGCACAACATAAGGACAACAAAAAGCATAAGTGCAATAAAACTGGTCTCATGTAGCCTACCACAGTATACAAATCTAAGTGTTTTTTTTAAGGATAGAAAGAGTAGACAAGAGATAGAAGTCAGAACTCATCGGTCGGTTGCTTCAAACTGTTGCTTCGTGTAGTATTTGACAAAACTCATAATCTTCATTTGACTTTCTCAATGTACGAAAAAAGTTGTTTGTTTTGGTAGGTGTAATTTCCTCATGTGATATACTGTATTCAGACTTCCTCCGACACAATCCTCCTTGCTATTTCATGCACCACTAGAGGGGGGTGATGCTCTATTATTTTATTCTACTATTTTATCATACTTGCCTCGGCTTAGAAACTATTTCTAAAGTTTTAAAGAATCACAACTAACATTATGGAGTATTTATTGAATATTTAATGAAATCAATGAAATATTGAGTTTTATTGTAATGAAATATGATTGTCTGGATGGTTTTGATTAAATTCGTTTTTAAATAATGTTTTTAAGCACTTCTGATGTTCATAAAGTAACAGTACCGAGCAGTGGAGTCCTGCTGATTTATATACTCACAAGGATTATAAAATGTAAAAAATGTCCCTACCTTATAAAATATTCACTGTGATTGCCATAAAACCATGACCAAAAAACAGGATAATAGCACGAATCCTTTATTTATTTATTAAAACCAGATCCAGGTGGTAATGGGTCCTAAATGGTTTCCAGCTGGTTGAAGCTGTTTTAGGTGGTTAGCTGCCACAGAACCAGTTGGTGGGCCTGAGGTTGACCATCTTAGTTAAATGGCAGACCTGTGGCTGAAAGCTTTTAAAGGCAGGGTAATGAAGATAAGAGCTAATTAAAAGAGAATCAATTATGTTTGAATGATTTTACCGCTACCTCTTCTCTCCCTGACAGACAGAAAGAAAAGTTTCTGGGCACAGACGTTTATAAAGTATCTAATGAGGTGTGGGAAATCAGAGACGACAAGGTGCCAAAAGCCTCCTTACTCATCACTGTTACATGCATGATGCTCAGCAGAACTGCGGCAGGTGCACGGGACCGGAGGAAAGTGCACCGAGGTGCAAACCAGAAGCGTTGATGCATTGGTACATTCTGCACCTCTAGACTTATTACTCACATGTATGCAGAAGTTTCATGGCTCTCAGAAATAAAATATAAATTAAAAGGCTTGTGAAGACGCAAAAATATCCAGGCTGTTTTTAAAGTCATCAAAGTCAAGGAGTTCTAACACAAATATCATTGTGTCAACTTCATTCAGACAGGAATTTATTTAAAGTTTTCTGGTACCACAACAGTTATTATTTAGTTTATCTTGACTTAGAATTAATTTTGTTTTGTTGTTGTGTCTTTAAGACTTTTATAACGAAACCACTGGTGAATCGAATACAATTCCCTTCCAGGGTTTGACCCTACAAGCTTTTAGTTAACCTCTAAGCCACACCATATTAACATCATTGTTAAGACCTTGCGCACGCCGCAGGGATTCAGAGCGACCGCTGCTTGACTTGGTTAGGGACAAAAGTTAAATTTAACTTCTTGATGTGTAGGTGAACTTCTTAAGTTAGTCTCATAAACATTATCCAGGACATCTCATTGTTGCTCCTCTACACGTCTGTCGGGTTCCAGCTTTAGATATTCCAGACTGTTTGAACTTTTTTGTTTGTAATTCTGAGCGAAAAAAATCGGGGACAGACTTGCGTGTTTCTCTTTGGGTTCTTTTTGTTTTTTTTTCAGGTCCCAAAGAGATACTTTCAATGAAGATCCTGAGGGTTGAGCGTTGATGTTCGGAGGCCTCACGAGACTTCACAATCTTCTATAAAGTCTCACGGAAAGCCCAGGCCGCCTTGATTCAGCAGCCGTCGAACAGCGTCAAGTTAAAACGAGACAGACAGACGGCAAGAGAACGACAGATTCGAGACGTACGTTTGGCAGGAACAAGGACAGCACACGACAGCCATCAAGAAGACAAGAGGAGGTTTCAGAGAGAGTCTTGTCAGAAAACAGGTGAGTCATCTGTCTGTTGTCAGAGCCGTGCTCACTGTTGGAAATTGCACCGTGGAGAGGTAACTGTGGTCAATGACTGCCTGGATAATTATTCTGCCAAGGACAAGCAAACATCTTCCATCTCAAGGGTTTACATCATTTAAAATATTCTAATGCCTAGAGGCAAGAACTTCAACTAACCAAAGAAGTAAAGTTTGATGTCTTTTTATTACTTTGCAGTGCATGCATAACTTTGTTTAGGTTGAGTTCAATTTGACTTTTGAACTTTGAAATGGAAAATGTTTACAATAGAAGTTAATTGTGTCAGTGTGTGGAGAGTTTAAAGACTAAAATGTGAAGCTCATATGCAGAGCTGCGTAGATTACTTATGAATTGTAATCAGTTACTAATTACAGATAACATGACAACATTTGTAGTTAGTAACGTACACATTTTTGGTAACATAATCTGACTCCTTTTGGATTAAATTGAGATTACTTTTGATTTAAATCTTATTTGATGTTACATATATTGAAGGAAGATAATTTTGTACTATTTTGACAGATATAACTGAGGGAAAATATTCCATTCTTTATCACCAACAAGAGCCTCAACATCTTTTTAAAATACAGTACGGACAAAATACCAACACTCATATAATTTGTTGTTAGTGTTTACTGATAGTAAAACTGAATAGTTTTCAAACGAGTTTCTTTAAAAACAAAAGGGTGTCTATTAGGGCGTGACAAGATCTCGTGCCGCAAGATTAAAATGAGACAAGATTTCTTGTCAAGGTCTCGTGAAATCAGCATGAAGGAGTTTGATGGTGAAGTTAGTATTGAAGATGCCCTGCCACATTTAAATCATATTGTAATTCATAAAAATAGACGTAAAATTACATTCATTTCAGCAAAATTAAAAAATGCAACTATTTTGCATTTTGTGATTTTCAGTTGATTTAAAGACTATTTTTTCATATTTTTCATCATTGAGGATTACTTAAAATAAAAATAGTGTAAAAATCTGGTCTTTTTCTCGTGAACCCAATCTTGTGTCTCGTCTCTCTTGGGATAAGTGTCTCGTCACACCCCTACTGCCTATACATCCAGCCATCAAATGCTAAGTGCCGCTCCATTTTGCATCTCTGTGCGATTCCAACCCCCTCCCCTCCATGCCCAGAAAAGCTTGAAGAATCACAAACATATAAGTGCTTGGTAGGTAGGTATGTTTATTATTAATAATTTAGAAAAAGAATAGAAATAAAAAATGAAAAAATGTAGGGAAAATCACTGAACTGTAAACAACTTACTGCCATTCTGTGAAGAATTTGTAATCATGTAATCCATAAAAAAGTAACTGTAGTGTAATTACAAGTATTTTAAAATGTAGTTTACTCCAATAACAAGTACTGGATTTTTGGATTACGTAATCCAAATTACATGTAACCCGTTACTACCCAGCTCTGCTCATATGTTGGTTAAATCACTTCTGTTATATGTTTTATTTAAACTGAGAAAGTTGCTTAAATCTTCATGGTGCTGAGATTTTGCCACCGATGTGACATCTCTATAATAAAGAGTTTTAGTTTATAATCCAATTCTGCACATTAAGTTCTTTAAACAGGGCTGTGTTTTTACTTTAACATATTAAAAATACATTAGTGTGATGCCCATTTGGAGAACAAGAGCTTAAAGAGTACATTCCTCGAGATCATAAAAAATACATTTCATGAAGTGTTTAATTTTGCCGTGTTTGAATGTAAGCAATCTGCCAAGTTGTAAATCCGAAGGTGAACGAATAACAAAGTTATTATCTTATAAAAAAGGTAATCGACTCTGAATCACGCGAACAAGCCATGACCTGTCCGAATCTTTAACCACAATGTACCTACGTCACTAGAAAAATCCCCGCCTACTGACTGCGAAAACTTAACTCTCTCCTCCCCAAACACTGTACTAGCTCGTTCGTGACGTGTGCATCATGTCTAAGAGAAGCTGTGTTCTATGTAGTGAAACTAAGTCAGTCTTATTTTCACTACCAAAGGAAGAACTTCTGAGGAAAAAATGGTTACTATTTATTTTTCAAACGACACCAAAGGAGTATAAACCGAACGTTTTACTTTGCGCGCGTCATTTTACCGAAGATTGCTTCATCAATCTTGGCGCCTTTACTCAGAATCAGAATCAGAATCAGAAGAGCTTAATTGCCAAGTGTGCTTGCACACACAAGGAATTTTCTTTGGTGTTGGAAGCTTCTAGTACAGACATTCAACACAATGACAATACAATATAATACGATTTACAGTCTAAAAGATTCTAAATTGTGCATATATAAAATAAAGACTATTTTACAGAAAATGGGGGATAATAACATATAAGAGACATTGTACAGGGTAGTATATAGTAGAATAAACATATTGTATGTACACTTGTGCAAATGGATAATTTAGTAAGTAGAGGTAGTGTTATATACATGTATACATAAGATGTAGATATAATAAGGCACTATAGTGCACACTATAGGAGTAGTGGAAGTGGAATATTGCTCTTAAGGAGCAGTTATCTGTTTAGGAGGGAGATTGCCTGGGGGAAGAAGCTGCTTCTGTGTCTGGAAGTCCTGGTGTTTGGTGCTCTAAAGCGCCGGCCAGAGGGCAGCAGATCAAAGAGTTTGTGTGCTGGGTGTGTGGAGTCAATGATGATTTTTCTTGCCCTGTTTTTCACTCTGGAATCGTACAGGTCCTGAAGTGTGGGCAGAGGAGCACCAATAATTTTCTCAGCACTACGAACTGTCCGTTGTAGTCTTCGTAGGTCTGATTTGGTGGCCGAGCCATACCAAACAGTAATTGAAGTGCACAGAACAGATTCGATGACCACTGAGTAGAACTGGGTCAGTAGCTCCTGTGGTAGGTTGAACTTCCTCAATTGACGGAGGAAGTATAACCTCTGCTGGGCCTTCTTTACAATGGAGTCTATGTGGGACTCCCACTTCAGGTCCTGAGAGATGGTGGAGCCCAGGAACCTGAATGACTCCACAGTATCCACAGTGCTGTCCAGGATGGTGAGGGGAGGAAGTGATGGAGGGTTCCTTCTGAAATCCACTATCATCTCCACTGTCTTGAATGCATTCAGCTCTAGGTTGTTTTGACTACACCAGGCAGCCAGCTGAGCAACCTCCTTTCTGTAGGCAGATTCATCACCGTCTTGAATAAGGCCAATGACTGTGGTGTCATCTGCAAACTTCAGGAGTTTGACAGAAGGGTCTGTAGAGGTGCATTCGTTTGTGTAGAGTGAATATAGCAGTGGAGAAAGAACACATCCTTGAGGAGCTCCGGTGCTGATGGTACATGTGCTGGATTTAAATTTTCCCAACCTCACTAGCTGCTGCCTGTTCGACAGGAAGTTAATAATCCACTGACAGGTAGAGGTTGGCACAGAGAGCTGGGTAAGCTTGGGCAGGAGGAGGTCTGGGATTATGGTGTTGAAGGCCGAGCTGAAGTCTACAAACAGGATCCTGACGTAAGTCCCTGGTCTGTCTAGGTGTTGTAGGATGTAATGCAGTCCCATGTTTACTGCATCGTCCACAGACCTGTTTGCTCGGTAAGCAAACTGGAGGGGATCAAGAAGTGGTCTGGTGATGTCCTTCAGGTGGGCCAGTACAAGTCTCTCAAATGACTTCATGACCACAGATGTTAAAGCAACAGGCCTGTAGTCATTAAGTCCAGATATTTTGGGTTTCTTCTGTACAGGGATGATGGTGGAGCGTTTGAAGCATGAAGGGACTTCACACTGCTCCAAAGATCTGTTAAAAATATTAGTGAAGATGGGCGACAGCTGCTCCGCACAGACTTTCAGGCAGGAGGGTGAGACATTGTCTGGGCCTGGTGCTTTTCTGATCTTTTGTTTGCGGAAAAGCTGGCAAACATCCTCTTCGCAGATCTTAAGTGCAGGTTGAATGTCAAGAGGAGGTGTTAATGGTATAGCAGAGATAGGGTCAGGGCGGGTGTGAAGGGTGAGACTCTGCATTTCAAAACGACAATAGAAGTCGTTCAGGTCGTCAGCCAGTCGTTGATTACCCATAGACTGAGGGGATGATGGCTTGTAGTTGGTAATGTCTTTCAGGCCTTTCCACACTGATGCAGGGTCGTTGCTGAAAACTGGTTCTTCAGCTTTTCAGAGTAGCTTCTCTTAGCTGCTCTTATCTCCTTTGTCAGTGTGTTTTTGGCCTGATTATACAAGACTTTGTCCCCACTTCTGTAAGCATCTTCTTTGGCCTGACGAAGCTGTCTCAGTTTCATTGTAAACCATGGTTTGTCATTGTTGTATGTTAAGCGAGTCCTGGTGGGAATACACATGTCCTCACAGAAGCTGATGTAGGATGTCACTGTGTCAGTTAACTCATCCAGATCAGTGGCTGCAGCTTCAAAGACACTCCAATCCGTGCAGTCGAAACAGGCTTGTAAGGCCCGCTCTGTTTCGCTGCTCCATCTCTTTGCTGTTCTTGCTACAGGCTTGGCAGATTTAAGCTTCTGTCTGTAGGTCGGAAGAAGATGAACCAGGCAATGATCAGAGAGACCCAGAGCTGCTCTGGGAACAGAGTGGTATGCATCCCGTATTGTGGTGTAACAGTGATCCAGAATGTTGCTGTCTCTGGTGGGGCATGTGATATGCTGCCTGTATTTTGGCAGCTCACGGGAGAGGTTTGCTCTGTTAAAGTCCCCAATAATAATAATAAGAGAATCCGGGTGTTGCTGCTCCGTGTCAGTGATGTAATCCGCCAGCTGTTGCAGCGCCGCGCTCGCACAAGCATGTGGAGGAATGTAAACATTCACGAGAATAAACGAGGAAAACTCGCGTGGCGAATAAAAAGGTTTGCAGTTGATAGAGAACGCTTCTAAGTACGAAAAGCACATCTTCTTCAGTGTTGTTATATCTCTGCACCAACCTTCGTTTATATAAAAACATAATCCACCACCACGTGTCTTCCCTGTTGACTCGGCAATGCGATCCGCTCTGAACAGCTGAAAACCCGGCAGATGTAACGCGCTGTCCGGTATGGTGTCATTGAGCCATGTTTCTGTGAAACACAGCGCAGCGGAGTTGGAAAAATCTTTGTTTGTCCTGGTGAGTAAGAGTATTTCGTCCGTTTTGTTGGTAAGGGAGCGGACATTCGCCAGGTGTATACTCGGCAGCGGGGTCCTAAATCCGCGTCGTCGGAGTCTGACGAGCGCACCCGCTCGCTTTCCCCGCTTGCGTCTTTTAGAGCGTTTGTACAGAGCTGCCGCTCCTCCGAGTAAAATGTCCAGTAAGACGTCTGAATTTTCAAAATTAGGGAAAAGATTGATAGAAGGGCATTGCTTAATGTTAAGCAATTCGTCCCTGGTAAAGGTGATAGAAGAAGAGTAGCTTAAAACAGGAAAAACAAACAAAAAAGACATAAGTACTAGAGCACTCCAAACCGAGGCAGCCATCCGCGGCGCCATCTTGGATAATTTTGCAGGATACATTAAACGTCTTTCCTTAAAAGATGTTGCAATACCAACTTTATTTGGACCTGTAAGCTCCACCGAATCACAACCTGTAAGTGTGACTCTTTATTTTTGTCTTTACTTAAAATTAAATTTGTGTGACGTTATCTCATGTCTGTGTTTAGCTAACGTTACCGTTATTTTTGGGGTTGTTACTGTTTGTTTACCTAACGTTAGCTATAAACTCGTTGCGCTAATGTAAGTGTTCAACCATATTAACTCCAAAGTCTTTATTTCAAGAACTGCGTGGTGTACTATAGTTATAATAACATCTGAAGATACGAACACCGTACACTGTATGCCGTGATAACTAACTGTTACAAGAGAAGTGTCTAAAACAGTCCTTTTTCTTACTGGCATCTGTATAAGGATTAAAGAATGATTCGTCAGACTCGGGCTCGAACTGGTAAGGTAAAATCGACGCCATCTCTCTCTATACACTGTTAATATCCAACCACCTGCAAACCGTAATACAGCAGTAATGATAGGCGGTCCATTTGCGACACAATGCTGAACGCGTTTGACCAATCACAGCAGACTAGACCATTTGACCAATCACAGCAGACTAGACCATCTGACCAATCACAGCAGACTACACTATCTGACCAATCAGATCAGACTACGCTGGCGGAAAGGCGGAGATTACACAGATGAATCGCGGAACGAATCATTTGAGAGTCGGTCAAGAAGTAAGGTAATAAAAACTGCTTATTATTACAAAATAATAGTATTTTTACATCATGTATGTACATAAACTTGTTGTCGGACACTCCATAAACCAAAATAAGCCCTTAAAAATATTGAGGAATGTACTCTTTAAGGACCGGCCTGCATACTTCATGTTTTATCCTGTGATTTCTTGTCTTCTCTCTAACAACCTCTGTGAATAAAGGTTGTGTAAAGGCTTTCGTTTAAAAACAGCCTTGACATCAGACATGAAAAGAAACATTAAAAGCTATTGCACTTTTAGGAACCCGACACAAGTCCGTCTCGGTTTGTCTAATCAACACAGATCAGTCCATGTAAATGAACTCCTTGAACTCCATCTGTGAGCTCTCTCATTACTGTGCCACAGTGACCTCTGGAGGCGCGAGTGTCTCCTAACAGCATCAGTGTAAAGAGAAAGAGTCAATGAGATCTTCCAGTTTGGCTTCATTTAAGACGAAATAAAAAGCGCACTGATTGATATTACTGGATTTCTGAAGGTGGATCTGTCCGTCCAGCCTATTATGCTCACTGCCTGTCTGCATGTTTTTAATAGCACCTCATCACCACAACTCAGCATCAAAGAGCCACAAAAACAATGTAAGGGTAAAGGTTTGCACAAAATGTATTATTACTTCACCCCGTGAAAGCAGATCGTACCAAAATGTACAAATCAGATTGTAGGAAATCATATGAATGAAACACAAATTATGATGAGATTGTGTTATAAATCAGCACTGAATATTTTATGCCATGTTTAGCATTTCTATGTTTTCAATGCATTATGTAATAAATTTTAAAAGCTGTTTTGCTATTGATTCTTTTAGGTGATGCCAGACAAAATCACCAAATCATTTTTTTGATGACATGACAAAAACATATCACGTGTGTGACCTAAGGATTGTTATGACTTCTCCCTCCACAACACACACACACACTGGTGTTTAATGGGGACATTCCATAGACTTCCATTGATTTTATATAAGGCTTATGATATATTCCATCCCCTAACCCTACCCCAAGACCTAAACCTAATAATCACACAAACCTTTCTGCATTTTTTAATTTTCAATAAATATCATTCTGTATGATTTATAAGCAGTTTTCCCTCATGGGGGACCTACAAAATGTCCCCTTAAGGTCAAAATCTACTGGTATTACTATCTTTGTGGGGACATTAGGCACCCACACAGTGATGAATACCAGTACGCACGCACGCACAGACACACGCGCACACGCACACGCACACACACACACACACACACACACACACTGAGTTTAGTTTGATGTGACTTTGAAGCAAAGCTCACTGGAGATGTCATCCCTTGAGTATTCCAGCTGTTTCCATTTGTATTCACGGCAAACACAGACCGCAGTCACATCCGCGTGATGCTGAGAACTTTCTGCTCATTCACTTTACTTTCCCAACTCTGTCTCAATATACTTTGTCTCCAAAGAAATCTTTTCAATAAAACACTTTTTTTAGCTTGTATTTACATTCTTTCATGAATGTTATGTTTGTTCGTCTGTCTCTTATGAATTATACTTAAATATAATTTATTAGTGGTGTAACAGTATCGCTATTACCGGTTCTCTGATGACCCAAATCAGTGACAAAACCGTCATTCTTGGCCAAAGCGATTGCTCTTTGATTGCATAATACATATTGTTAGTAGATTGAGACAATTTTATAGTTTGTGTATACTGAACAAAATTAGACTAAAATCGTTGCTGACAGAGATTATTTTGTTTAATGGACTTAGATATTGAAGATTTTGTTCAAAATGTGGCAAAAGGTTTGCCCAACTCAACAAACTATTTCATCTAAACAAATGGAAAGTTCCCAGCATGCATTGCGACATGTTCAATTCGTTTTTATTTTTCAGTTTCTTAAAAAATATGACCGTTTTAGTGTTTGTAGATATTATTTATGCTGTTGTTGTTGAAAATACTAGTTGTCTGATAGATTTGTTTTTTATGAATTATGCTTTTTTTAATGGTCACCGTGATCAAGGTTTGTGTGTTCAGTGTTGAGGGGTAAGTGTTTGAGCAGTTACTTGGCCAGTGTTCTGGTCTGTTGTGATTAAAGTGCTTATGTAATAAAATAATAAAAGAAAGTTCAATGAAAACTTAATCCTCTGAGTTGGGTGGACTTAAAGTTGTAGTTGAGAGAACTTAGAACTCTGCTTGTTGCCTAATTAATCAAGTTGGATCAACAATTGTTTTATTGTTATAGTTACTCAGTTAATTTAGTTCACATAAACTGCTTGCCCAGAAGTTGAGTAAATAAGAAAAAGCTATAGGGTAAATTAGTAAGATTTTTTGTTGTTGTGCAGGCTTAAAATTGTGCACAATGCTATAGTATTGCATTTCAAACAAAACCTCAGTCTTGTAAGTTCCTGCAAACAACAAACTAGTCTGGACAGAAAATATCCGATTAAACTTTATTTTGAGATTGGTGTGGACGAGAATGTAGCTGACCTTGCCATGAAATCCAATGGAATTGTTCCTGTCAGCGCTGAGAACTGCCCATTCCTGTTACAAATGAGGAAATAAGTGAACTGTGGGTCTCAACTTCATGTTTGTTTAACTCAACTCAACTCAACTTTATTTATATAGCGCTTTTTACAATTTTCATTGTTACAAAGCAGCTGTACATAAGACATATTGACTATAAGCAAAACAATTAAAGTTGTACCTGCAAAAACAAGAAAAAGTTGAAAACACAGAAGACAGACATACCCACATACAAAACACTCCACACACACAATATGCACACGTACTAACACACATAGACATAGACGCACACACACACGCTCAGTGAAAGCACACATTTAAGATAAAGGAGAGAGAAGCACAGGTCAAATATAACAGACTATAAATTCCTATATGCAATATTAATGAAGTAAAAATTTAATTTGCCTTTAATAATTTAAAAGTTTATTTGCCTGGCCCCTGGCCAGGCAAATAGTGCAAAAAACAGTATGCAAACGCTGGCGAGGAACCCAAAACTCTAATCGAGAAAAAAAAACCTCAGGAGAACCCAGGCCCAACCAGGGGATTCCAGCTCCCCTCTGGCAAAAGCTGCTGCCTCTGCACAAGCTCCAGAGAGCTTGCACAACAAGGCTAAATAAAATAAATAAACTTACGAATGAGGCAAATTATAGTTTAAGATTATCATTAATAATCTAATAGCATTTGAAATTTTGTGGTGAAGACGTGTCAGGTGACCGCGTCCTTCTTTATCCAGCTCTATCATCTCAGCTCTTGTCAGGTCGCCGCTTCCCATTCTCCGCTCTACCATCAGGTCAGGCCATGAAGACGTGTCAGGTGACCGCGTCCTTCTTTATCCAGCTCTATCATCTCAGCTCTTGTCAGGTCGCCGCTTCCCATTCTCCGCTCTACCATCATGTCAGGCCATGAACTGCATCCTGCTCACTGTGGTAACCTTGGAACAATGAGACAAGACTGGCTGAGAGTAGAGTACTGTTCTGCACTCTTAGATGCAACAAGTACATCAGTTGTGTTTTTGGTTCCGGTTGATCTAACTAATGCAGCCTAAACCCTCAGAGGATTTATATTATGGAAGAGTAGTGTATGCAAGATTAAAAAGATGCGTCTTTAGTCGCATATAATAGATATATTCTTAAGATGGAAAAATGCAATTTTACATGTGTTGGCAACGTGGCTCTCAAATGACAGATTACTATCGAATAGAACGCCAAGATTCTTTGCTGACGACGAGGGTTTTATGGAACATCCGTCAATAGTTAAACAGTATTCTTGGTTGTTACTTATAGCAGTTTTCGGTCCAATAAGTAACACTTCTGTTTTGTCCGAGTTCAGTAATAAAAAGTTGTTACTCATCCAGTTTTTTATATCGACTATGCATTCCATTATTCGATGGAACTGCTGTGTTTCATGAGGCTTCGAGGAAATATAAAGTTGAGTATCATCAGCATAACAGTGAAAGCTAACTCCGTGTCGCTTTATTATATCTCCTAGAGGTAGCATGTATAATGCGAAGAGCAGAGGCCCTAAGACTGAGCCCTGTGGTACACCGTACTGGACTTGCGATTTGCGTGACACCTCATTGTTTATTGCTACAAATTGAAAACGGTCGGATAAATAAGATTTAAACCATTTCAAAGCTATTCCCTTAATGCCGACAGTAATTTTCGAGTCTATGTAGGAGTGTGCTGTGGTCAATGGTTCGAATGCAGCACTAAGGTCTAGCAGCACCAATAACGAGATACAACCTCGGTCAGACGCCAATAGCAGATCATTTGTAACTCTGATCAAAGCAGTCTCTGTACTGTGACATGCTCTAAATCCAGACTGGAATTCTTCATTGATGTCATTCCTTTGGAGGAAGGAGCATAATTGAGTTGAAACTACTTTTTCCAGAACTTTAGATATGAAAGGTAGATTCGATATAGGCCTGTAGTTCCCTTAGTTCTCTAGGGTCGAGTTGGGGTTTTTTGACAAGGGGCCTTATAACAGCCACCTTATATGCTTTAGGCACATGTCCTAATGTCAGAGATGAGTTAATAATACCAAGAAGAGGATCTATAATTTCTGGGAGCATCTCTTTCAGTAGATTTGTAGGTATAGGGTCTAGTATGCATGTTGTTGATTTAGATGATCTAATAATTTTAGACAGCTCATCTTGATCTACGGTATAAAATAATTGCATTTTCTCCTTAAGGGCGCTGTAGTTAGTTTGTTCAGCGGGTTTCACTTCTGATTGCATTGTTATAATTTTTTCTCTAATATCTTGGATTTTATATGTGAAGTAGTTCATAAATTCATCACTGCTATGCTGATATACAGGATCAGAAGTCACTGACGATTTATTTTTTGTTAATTTAGCCACCGTGTTAAATAAAAACCTAGGGTTGTGCTTGTTTTCTTCTATTAGTGATGAAAAGTAGGCGGATCTAGAAGTTTTTAGGGCTTTCCTGTATTTTCGAATACTATCCTTCCATGCTGTACGAAATACCTCTAATTTAGTTTTCTTAAAGTTGCGCTCCATTTTTCGGGCCGCTTTCTTTAGAGCCTGAGTGTGTTCATTATACCACGGTGTGGGGCTGCCATTTTTAATCTTCTTTAAACGTAGAGGAGCAACTGTGTTTAAAGTGAGGACTATCAGATGATTTCCAAGTCTGCACTTCTAAACACGTGCGAGAGAAGAGACGAGAACGAATGGAGAAGAGCGAGAGAAGAAGAGAAGAGAGAGGAGAGAGTAAAAAAGAGATAGAAGAGAGGAGAGAAGAGAAGAGAAACGAACAGGAGAGAGAGAGAGAGAGAGAGAGAGAGAGAGGGTACAGAGAAGATCAGAAAACAGCAGTTTCATAATCTGGACACCTGTAAAATGATGCTACGCCAGCAAATCTCTGTGTTCCTTTAGTGTGTAGTCTGTATCATATCTAAAGTATGGAAATAACTCTGATCCTGACATATACAAAACCTACAGTCAGCTTTTTTCTGCACTTTTGCTAGAATCTACTGAACACTGCATACTGTATACTGGGGGGAAATGAATTATGCTTTTACAGATATTATATTAATTGTATATATGTGTTATTTTCAGATATGACCTTTATTAGACCTTTATTTTTTATGGATTGTCTGTCCTGCATCAACTTGCACCAACTTGAAATGGAGACTACTAGGAGAGTAGTGATTTTTTTATGGACTTAATTTAAGACTTTAATAAGAAAGATGAGTTTGAACTTTTGAACAAGGATTTCGAGACTGCTTGTGTCACAGAGACATGGGCACATGGAGATATTAGGAACTCTTTAGGAAATATAGTTTCAAGTACAGAACTGAAAGATATAGCCTAGCTATTTATGTATCCAGTAATCTTTACAAAAGCAGATGTGTTGAATTGGAGAAAGAAAATAGAGAATGTATGTGGATACAACTAAGACCAAGGTTACTTCCCAGAACAGTCTAGTCCCTTGTCATTGGATTATTCTATCAGCCACCTTTGGCAAATAAGAAATAACTGCGTCAAGAAGCTATTGATTATCTTATCAGCACTATAGATTCAGTAAAGATGAAATCACCTCAAACTGGCATAATCCTTTGTGGTAACTTTAACCAACGACCTGTCAAGTCTGTTATTAGCTGTCATCCAGATATTAAACAGCTTGTTAAGGAAAACACCAGAGGAAAGGCTACCTTAGACTTGATCATAATGAATCTAGACACCAACTACAGTGCTCCAAGAGTGCTTGCTCAAGTTGGGTCAAGTGATCATTGCACAGTGTTGATGGTTCGATTGGTAAAAAAACGGGAATGTAGAGTGGGTCGACGTGTTACCAAAGAAGGAAGAGAAGCCCTTGCTCAGTGTATGGCCATTCCGGATTGGTCTCCTTGAACTGTCTTGAACTGTTTTTTTGCTGAGGCTTGGACTAGTGATAAGATGTGTGCAAATTTTTCCTTGGCCAAACCAACAAAAAACACATGAACTATAGTATAGGACAGATAAAACAAGCCCTTCTAAGATTAGATACATGGAAAGCAAGTGATGATATACCTCCTTGGTTTCTCAAGAATCATGCAGAAGACTTGGCACCAGTGATAGCACATCTGATCAATACCTCATATCAAGTGGGGATTCTACCAACTGCATGGAAGGAAGCTAATAAATGCCCTGTCCCAAAGGTTGCCCGATCTAATGAAAAATCTAACTGGAGACCAATTTCCTTAACTTATTGCATTGGTAAAATACCAATAGAGATTTGTGTTTAAGAAACTTATGCCAACAGTTCTGAAAGAATGCAATAATCAGTATGCTTATCTGCCTAAATACAGCACGGCGAATGCTTTGGTTAAGAACATGCATACAGTACATGGCTAAGGGAGACAGACTCTCAACAACCAACCATGGTCCATGTGTTATTGGCAGACATGTCAAAAACATTTGATGGAGTCGACCATGCAAGGCTTTTCCAGCATTTAACAACACTTAACCTCTGTCCACAGTTGTTGGCTTGGTTTAGCTACACAACAGGAAGACGACAAAGGGTGGTTGCAAATGGTAAAAGCAATGAATGGAAAGTTGTGACAATAGGTTCCCCAAGGTGGAGTTGTGCCACCAAATCTGTTTTTACTTCATATGTCAACGCGGAAGTCATTTTTGATGATACACTGGACACAGTTTATGCAGATGATGTTGGTATATCACGAGCTGTAAAGTTAAAAGACATATAAACAGACTAAAAGATAGAAATGGAGGCACTTGCTTTAACAAATCTGTTGAAATAAGGATATGTTTGGCCAAAAACTCACTACAACTATCACCACTTACACTGGGATGTCAGGAGGTTCCTGTGGTTTTAGTCAAAATACCTAGGGTATCCTCTTGACAATCATTTCAATGGAAATGATCACATTGACGAGTGTGTAAAAAAGGCATCTCAACGTCTTCACTTTTTGACAGTTTTTGCAAAACATGGAGCTTCCGGCGATGATTTAGTCAGTATGTATTGCTCCTTGATCAGACGCTGTCTGGAGTGTGCAAATGTGCTGTTAGTTGGTTGCACAAAAAAGCAAGCAGCTTTGCTAGAAAGCATTCAAAAGAGAGCACAACGAATCATTGAGAGATTTACCAACACATCAATACATCTACCTGATTTACAAGGTCGAAGAGAGCAAGCCACCATCAAATGAATACAAGAGATGGCCCAGAATGATCACCTCCTTCATGATCTTCCACCAACTAGGGGTGAAAAAACTGGTCGGCTTCTTAGAAAGCAAAGCAATGCGACATATTTCAAATCCCATTCCTTTTGGGATTAGACTGTTTAATGAATGTAATGATGCTTAGGGTCCTTTTTGCAGTTGTATTTAAATGTTTTAAATATGTTTTATGTGAATGGATGTATTTTTTGCTCATGTACGGACAGACATATAATGTAAATATGTGCACATGTACCTGTATATTTAATTACTTTTTTCTTTATAGTTTATTACTTATTTTATATTGTATGTTTTTTTGTAATTTTATCCAATCTACTTTAATTAAATCTCAGTATTGATAAGCAGAAGAATAAACTTCAACTTCAACTTGGATCTTCATTATACTCCATCTGGTAATGTTGCAGGGTGACCGATGACAGACATAGTGTGTGTGACGTCAGGCCTCTGAAAGATGTTTATTTATATGAACAAACAAATGTTTTAAATGGGGATTATGGTGTGCATTAGAAAAACTAATGTCTAAATAAAAGGGTGTGTGGTGTTATGATAAGTAAGAGAGTCATGAATGAGTTTGGTCCAGGTGTCAAACCACCAATGCAAATATATAAATGCTGTATAAAAATATAAATATCGCATTTTTGTAGAAATGCATGTAGAAAAACCCACTTTGCATTAAGCGATTTATGGAAATGCACCACACAAAACCATTATTAAGCTATAATTTCTAATAACCAAACAAACTTCCTCATCCAACTGTAATCATTTATGACCATATCTCAAATTATTTTCTATGTCAGAGCAGAAACATGGGTTCAGTGGGCAATTAAAACTTCACTCATTATCAAAGAGCCACAGAATAGCAGACGTACCTCCGGAGAACTAATGAGGTATGAAAACATTAAATAATGTTCTTTTTGACCTTTTTGATGCCTTTTTTTTAAATAGCGCTTCGCTTTGATGTTTTAGAGTTCATAAAGACCACATTCAGGGTTCAGACTTTAGATGTGCTTCTGTTCTCAATGTTAAAAATATTCTGTTGTTGTGGTCATCTTATTCTTCAACCATTTTTAAATTTGGACAACCACAAAAATGAAGCAATTTTAAACACAAATCCACAGAAGTTGAGACGTTGCGCGGGAGAGAGTATGAATGTGATCTGTGACATGTCCACACTCACTTTTGTTGTCTTTTTAGAGGTGACTAACTAACCCACAGATGGGTCACGATGTAGATACAACTATAACAATAATACAGTAATGAGATAATTGGTTAAAATGTCAAGTGCTATAACACACACTCATTAGATCAGTGATTACTTGGAACAGACGCCATGTCTGGCTTCATTAGCTTTAGGAAAACATGAGTCGCCAGCCATTTTTATCGTTCACCATTTATCATTGTACGGAATATGAGTTACTCCACCGAACTTAGTGTTGTAACTTTATGAGGAAGTATATCAGAGAGATGAGAATTGGCTTTGTGTGTGTTTTGCACAAATGTTGCAGAACAAGTAATCAGAGCAGACATTATGCGAGTGTGAAACTGTATAAAAACAGATAATGGGGGATTAAGCATATGCAGGTTTACCAGACGCATTCAAAAATCTGCCGTTATTGTGCATTTACGTTTTTTAATAGACCTGTGAGAATCAACATCATCGCAGGTACAGAGAAAATGGCAGAAATGTAATTGGAATGTCCCTTTAATAAGCCACTCCAGCTGTCTCGCGTCCTATACAAATGTTTGAGAAAATTAAGAGGCAGATGGCAAAGCTGAATTTAAAGAATGCTGACTTTAATTTGCATAATGGGCTTTTTAGAGAAAATGCAAAGACAATTCACAAAAGTTGACCTTGATGTTTTTCTTCATTTACATCCGACATTCTTCTAAACACGAGGCAGTAAGGGAAGGAAAAGCTTAAAACTGTATTTCTTTTTATTTTTAATTTACAATGATGCACTAAAAAGACTGAACCTTTGGAGGTTATAACCTTTAGATATATACGTATATATCTTGACCAGAAGGACTGACATCTCTGAAGCTCAATGTCCTGCTATGTTAAAAGAGGTCATTTTTACTTTTATTAAATATACCAAAGTGGTTCGACCCTGGCTTGAACCGTATGTGTTAGAAACACAGACAATTATGTAATACACTGATGAGAAACACAGCTACACTGTAAAAAAAATTCTGTAAAAAAACTGGCAGAAAATTACCAGTACATTTTCCTTTATTTTACGGACATTTCCGTTAATGCTAAAATGTAATTTAATGCACTGCAAAATGTAAAATACAGGTAAAAAAATGTAAAAAAGTAATATGGAATATCCTTCATATTAATACAGTATATTGTGCCCTATTTTTACCCATTTTGTTTTAATCCTTTGTAGATCTTTATTTGTGGCATGGTTTCAGTGGACTGCCCTTGCGTTCTTTGGACGCCGCGTTTGGCCAACCAGAACAGAGATTTGTCACTTGTGAGAATACCTGAAGAGTAATTTGTTTTTCTTTTTTTGGTCTTTTGACTTTTACAGGGCACTGGAGATGAGCAGGGATTCACAGGCTATTGACTTGGACCTGAAGACACTTGGAAAGCAGATAATTTTGACAGTTAAGACAATGCAGCTGAAGTAGCTGCATGTTTCGTGATGGTGCAGATTATTTTACAGCTAATAGATGCTGATGGTTTTAATAAGCCCCTAGTTAAAAATGTATGTCGCGGGTGAAAAGTGAAGTGAACATCCGCCTAACAGTTTGATATGAAACTGTTGTGACTTCACATGCTATCTACTGTATACATGAATAATGGGTAAAAGTAACGTATGACATCAGTTTACACTTTACATATTATATTCTGGATTTAACCTTGACAGACAGCACGATTCTGTCACACCAGTCTCCAGAGATGGAAACTTGAGTCTTTACCTTTAAGGGAGGTAAACCATTTACTGAACCATTATGGACCAAACCTTTGAAATGTCTCAACATAGCGATGAAATTATAAAATGCCCCCAGGTTGTTTAATTGTGCCAGAGCGAACAGTTTTCACTTTATCTGTATTTTAAATTGCACCTCATATGTTCAATGTATCCTCTGCCAAAGCAACAAAAGATAAACTGCCAGAGAATATTACGTCTCATACACTGATAACTGTAGTTCAGCTTCAGAGGAAATGCATCTGTGGATGATGATTGTTTTCAAATACTGTGACACCTTTGGGAGTAACATTAATAGTGTTTGTGATTTCTGACTCCATTTCATTCCTTAATCTCATTCACAACAAACAAGTGAGATCCAGACCCTGGCAGTGTATACTCAAGGCTTTTTTGAGTTGACTCAACAGTACGCAAATTAGTTGGATCAAATTGACAATTAAAGCTGGTCTGTGCTTTCAAGGACCTCAATGAAAGAAACCTGGCATTTATCTAATGCATTTGAAAAGCTATAACCGCCTTTCCAGAAACAAAATCTAATGTTAGCATACAAATCTTTTTTTAAACAAAATTTAATCAAAGACGAAATATAGAGGAATAAAACATTGATTATTATTAATATTAATATGATTATTATTATTATAAATAACCATTGTTAACTCTATTGCTACAAGTTCACAGCAGCTCTTTTGCCAAGATATACAACAAAAAATGTCAATATAACAATTGTGCCTTCATCATTAATATACATTTTAAATGAAAGAAGAATCTAGAATAAAATGATCAAGCGAAGACACCTGAAGTTGGCGCCGATTTCGTGACGTCACATGTATCAGGTGGTTACGATGATAAGTAAGGACGCTCAAAAATTGTACAAGTTGTACGAGCACGTGAGCGCTTTTCCAAGCAGGAATATAGTTATTTTTTATAGTTCATGGTGTCCAAAATCGCCCCATACTCTTTATAATGCACAATTTGGGGCACAGACCATAGACGACATTATCAAACGCACTCATTTAATCCCATACCATACTATACAAAAACAAGTGGACAGTACGAGTACGTACTTGACGGCTAGAGAATATTCATAATGTAACGTTACCTTGTGGTTTGAACTAACGTTAGTCCCGCGTCTCCGAAGATCGCGCTGCGCAACAAAACAACAAAGATGTCAGAATTAGGGCATTTCGTTTTTAAAGTGTAATATATTACTGAAATAATGTGAACGACGGTGTAGGGACGAGTTTGAGCTGTCAATCTAACAGCTGTTTTCAGTCAGTGGACTATGAGACCTGAGGGAAGAATTCACTTGATCACCAGAAAAAGTGCTCGTAAAACTTACTACAGGGATGAATGGAGGAATGTTTCATGAGACGACATCCGTGCAAGGTGAGTTGTTTTGTTATTGAAGTTTTAGTTGTCTTGATTTGTGTTTGATGCGTGCTTTGACATGTTTTTGTATTGATGTAGTGTATGTGTATAGCTTATGTCTATAAGTACTAATAGTATGAATGTAGCAATGTGCCTTGGTTGGTACAGTCAGTTTTTGTTTTTTAGAAAGAAATTGTATATTACAACGGATTATGCATTTCCAGAAAGCTTGGAAGGTAGCGAAAGCTGTGTTTTTGTTATAAGGCTTAACGTTAGTGTGTATTTTGTTGTTTGTCAGCTGTGAAACGTTATATGATTTACAGTCACTGTGTACACTGTATGTAAAGACTGTTAAAAATGGTCAAAGTATGCAAATATTAAGACAACGTCGATTATTAAAACTAGACGCTCAATTGTCGTGACGGTCAAAAACGTTGTTTATTTCCATATTATTTAAAGCTCCAGTGAAATCAAAATGAACGTTTTTTTCCTTTTATTAAAAATAAGTTAGCCTTAAGGACGTCAATAAACTGATATGTTCCTACGCGCTGACAAAATTCCCATTTAGATGATATACGCGTTCAAAACTGACAGTCTAGCACGTGCTAAATTAAATGATATCGCCCTACACTTCAGCCTCTCAAAGTTCTTGTCCAATCAAATCCGCTTTAGAATCGAAAGAGTCCCGTCCCCTTCACTATGAGAGCTATAAGCGGCGCTTCATATCAGCCACACATTTATTATGTCCATCACGGCGAGTGACTTATAATGCACTAGATGTGAGATACGGGTTGATCCAGACAGTGTAAACATTAACATTAAAGTCTTAATTTTGCGTTTGTGTCACGCGAGCGTCCTCCGGTTCAGAGACACGATAGCACATTCTAGTTGATATGCGCCGATCATTTGTGAAAAACAGCTGAGAAAACGAAACGTATCTGACTCGTTTCATGTCTACACAGAATGATTTGATGAGCTATATGGAAGAGATCGGACATCGCAGCTTTGATGAGTAAAGGAGAAGAAGAACGCCAGTGTCACTCAACAACGTAAATAAACTTCAAATGACACATCACTGGTATCACTGATCTTCCTGACTTTTACATCACTGTGGCTATCACGCTGTTAAATGTAGCTTTGTCAGGCTGACTGTGCCGTAAATGAAATATTTTGTATAACATATTTACGTTCTGTACTGCGTAGGGTTGTGCATCGTTTCAAATTTATCGATTCCGATTACAAATTCGATTCTGCTTATCGATCCCAATTCCTAACGATTCTTAGTTTCGATACCAAAGCGGTGAAAAAGCAATAAAAGTCAAGCAAGATCAAAAATATTTATTTTGTGCCATTAGTTACAGCTGAACACACAAAAAAGTGTCCTGTGTGAGCCTTCCTTTCGAAGCGAGGGAGAAGGGGGTCTCACGTGTAGCATCATGTGCCGGTGTTCTGTCGAATTGCCCTGTCAGATTTTCCTACCGCAGGGCAAAACTTAATATAATCTAAAACACATCGACAAAATAAACAGGTAGGATGATTTTACAATGCAAAATACCCTGTCAGATAGTCCTACCAGCTTAAAATAAACGCATAAAATAAGTGTACAGCGTAAATACCCTGTCAGATTTCCCTACCAGCATAAAATAAACGTGTAGGATTAATTTACTGCGCAATACCCTATCATATTGTACTACCAGTATGAAATAAATATGCAGAATGATTTAACAACGGAAATACACTATCAGATTCCCATAGCAGTATAAAATAAACAGGTAGGATGATTTTATAGCGCAAAAAAATGACGTAACATTGATGTGCGCATGGCTCCGGCGTTGTCCCCGCACTAGTGTCATCGGCGGCTAATGAAGAGTGCGCACTCGGGATGCGCAACGCATCAAACACGGTGCATTCTTGTAATTCGATACGATGAACCCACCGCAGATGCTTTGCCATATTGCTGGTGACACCCGTCTTGCAACATAATAGTTTGTCACAATAATTACACTTAGCTTTGTCTTTTTGTGATTTCGCAAAATGCAGCCACACTTTAGTGTGCCTTCCACGGTCCATCGTGTGAACTGACTTTTAGTAATCGAGCGGAAGGTCCTCGCAGATGGCTATGTCAGGTCAGGTGACTCAGGTCTTGACAGATGACGTGAAAATTATGTGACCGTGCTGTCCGGAATCGTTAAGTGGAATCAAATTTTTTTTTTAAAAGGATCCGATTCCAGAATTGGAATCGAATTTCGATTCCCAACCCTAGTACCGCGATTGGCTGCTTTTCATTACTGTTTGTTAGTGACCGAGGTTTCATGGTGACTGAAACACAGTAGACTTCATATACTGTTGCTGGTCCTAGTTTATGGAACAAATTACCAATGTCTGTTAGAGCTGCGCCTTACCTGCCAGTTTTTAAATGCCTGCTTAAAAAACACCTACTGTCTGTTGATTTTAACTAGCCGAGATAATCTGTATCTGTAAATGTGTGCCTATGTGGAAAACAGATTAGTCCTGTCACTTTTAGAAAGTACTCCTAAATCAGCTTGTTATGTATATAAAAGATGCCTGCCAACAGAATCTGTATCTTCCATTTCAACCTCTCCACTACCATGGTCAAGACCAAATAGGTTTCAAATGATGTCAGGGGCAAGATTGGAGACCTGCACAAACCTTGAATAGGCTACAGACAGAAGCTTGGTGAGAAGGAGACAACTGTTGGTGTGATTATTTGGAAATAGAAGAAATACAAAATAACTATCAAATGCCCTTGTTCTGGAGCTCCCTGCAAGATTTCCCCAATGGAGTAAAGATGATCATGAGAAAGGTTAAAGGTCAGCCCAGAACTACACTGTAAAAAACCCAACTCAAAAAAAGTTCAAACAACTAATTTTGTTGTGTTGGTTCAGCAAAAGTCCATGAAAAAGTTCACGGAACTTCCTTTAATAAGTTCATTCATTGTAACCAAACATTTTCTTCATTAACTTAAAAATATGAGTTGTGTGAAAAATTCTTTGCAAGTTCACTCAAAAAGACCTCTATAAATGTAAAAAATTGAGTTACGTCAATGTACAATGAACAAACAAGAGTTTGAAAGTTCCCAAGATGCACTGCAGCATGTTCAATTCGGTGTTTCTTATTTGTTTTTCTTTTAAAGATTAGTGTTTTAGTTCTTGCTGGAATAATTTATGCTTTAATCTTGTTGTTACTGTTTGTTATCTGTTGTGTTTAGAGTTTTTTTAGTGAATGATGGTTTTTGATCGTTACCATGGTTGAGGTTTGTGTGTTCAATGTTGAGGTGCAAGTGCAGACCCAACGTAACTCAAACTGTTCAAGCAGTTGTTTGATCAAAGTTTACACAAATTGTAGTAAAAGACAAAAATATTTGTTTATTTTTAAATAACCAATTTACATTCTTTATTTATGTTCAGCCAACAAAAATAATTTGTTATGTTGTTCATTATGTAAACTTGACTATGTTGTGACAACTAATGACTTAAGCGTAATTGTTTTGTACCTCTCAAGAAAACTAATAATCCTAAATTACCTCAATTAATTATTTTTTTGTATCTCCAATTACAGTACTTGTTTTAAGTCCGTACAACTAATAATCCTGAGTTATCCCAATTAATTATTTTTTGTATCTCCAATTCATTATTTTATGTCAGTACAACTTCTATTTCAAAAAGTTGAGTGAACAAGAAAAGCGAGGGGAAATTAGTACTAAGATTTTTTTTGTTGTGAAGGCTTAAATTTTTTTACAGTGTACACGAAAGAAGTTTGTTAATGATTTCAAGACAGTTGGGACCACAGTTAGCAAGCAAACCATTGTTAACACACTATACCACAATAGATTGAAATCCTGAAGCACCCGCAAGATCCTCCTGCCCAAGAAAGCCCACCTGGCTCGTCTGAAGTTTGACAATGAGCATCAAAATGATTCAGAAAAGGTTTGGAGAAAGTGCTATGAGACCAAAATTGACTCCTGTGTTTGGAGGGAGAGAAAAGCTGACTATGAGCCCAAGAACACCATCCCTACAGAGAAGCACAGTGCTGGAAACATTCTGCTTTAGGGCTTTTTCTCTGCTACAGGTATACAGGATGACTTCACCGGATTGAGGGGCTGAGGGACGGCCCATGTACCGTAAAATCTTGGACGAGAACCTCCTCCCCTTAACTAGACCACTGAAGATGGGTCGTGGATGTGCCTTTAATATGACAAAGACCCAAAACATATTGCCAAGATAACCAAAGCGTGGCTTAAGGAGAAGCACATTAAATGTCCTAGCCAGTCTCTAGACCCTAGTCCTATAGAACCTCTGTGAAGGAGGCTAAAACTCCAATTTGCTGAGCGACAGCCAAGAAACCTTAAAGATTGACAGAGGAGTGGACTAAATGTATCCGGACACATGTGCAAACCTGGTGACCAACTATCAGAAATGTCTGACCTCTGTGCTTGCCAACAATGGTTTCTCCACCAAGTACAAAGTTATGTTTTGCTCGGGGATCAAATACTTATTTCACTGACTGAAATGCAAATCAATTTATAACCTTTATATAATTTTTTCAGTTAAAATAAACCTACCAAAAAATGATAGACCCTTCATTTCTTTGTAAGCAGGCGAACTTACAAAATCAGCAGGGGATCAAATAATTATTTCCCTCACTGTATTTATCCTAGATGTCAATGGAGATGCTTCAGGATGCTCAGAAATAAACTGCTTTTCTGATGGGGCTCTTACAGTTTACTATGGGAATAATAGTGATAAGGTGACAGCAGGAATTCATTTGATGGCATTCATTCCTCATCCACAAATATTGACTGGCAGATAAATAGCGAGACCCTGTTGTCAGGGCCTTTATATGAATCTTTATATGAATGATGTGATCAGAGTTTATACTTCGTTTTTTTCCAACTGATCTCCATCCCTGTTACCTGACAGATGTCACTGATATAAGTGTCCTAGAATATCTTTAAATGGTGGGCTTTTGGAAAGGTAGGGTGTGCACTTGAGTGGTTAAATCTGACAGAAATATTAGTTCATTTGGTTTACAGCATTTTTAAGTATGAGCGGTTCAGAGATTTTATCTAAGATTGTCTCGGGCTGTCGCAGATGCTCCGATCATTTTTTAAGCAAGTTTGATGCTATCGCCACATCATCTGGAGTGAAAGAAGTCTTGTGTGTCAACGATTGAGATAGCGAAAGTCAAAATGAAGCGAGGTTGAACAATATTGTAGATCATATTTTTCGTATTTTCTGCAAAAAAATCAAGCCTTATTCTCTAAAAAAGATATATATATTTTTAAATTATGGTTGTTGCATGCAATCTACTGATATCTCAAGAGTGTGTCTGGTGTGTAAGGCCCTGTTTTCATTCTATGCTGTAGTGTTGTCACGGTACCAAAATTTCAGTAGTCGGTACCAATACCAGTAAAATTCCATGGTTCTCGGTACCAATTTTGGTACCAAAGCAAAACACCAGTACATGCTAATTGAAACACAATTTTATTAATAAAGCTCATTGTTAATATAAATGTATAGAAAGCAATGCCATTTTGTATACATGAAGTATAAGTTAATTGTTGCTGAAACTGTTGTGTGCTCACTGGGGTCTTTCATGCTGATGAACATCCTCCTCAGTCTGCTGCTGTAGAAGACAAATAGAATAAACTTCAGTAAGTCAACTGACTGAACAAACATGCATATGCAATATTAAAACAAACTCTGTTTTTATACTGCATTTACACAAGATTACTTACATTAAGGTAACTGTATATTAAAATAATAAATGCAACAGATATATTTTTCTTTAGTTTAAATGTGGCTTTTTAAACCTAATAGAGTTATCTATCCAAGACATACACATTGCTAGTCATACAGTTAGTATGCTAGTTTTCTAGCACATAGATTTCAGATAGCCTATATAAAATAGGTACTGTAAACCCCATCCTGTCCTCCCATTTATTTTACCCCATTACAGTTAAAAATATGGAGGACTAAACCTGCAAAAATTATAAATAAATAATGTATAAATAAATAAATATATAAACGAATAAATGTAATAATATGAAAATAAATACAGGAATGAATGGTTTGATAAAACAAAATAATTCGTTTTAGCTATTATTGATCTTAGCTTTAACTTTTCTTTTCATTTTTTAAATTGATTTATTATTTTTTGTGTCCATTTTTAATTATTTTTAATTATTTTATTTTTTATTTTTAGATTATTTTATTTATCATTTCCTTTTATTTTTACATTTATTTATTTATACGTTTATTTATTTTTATATTTATTTATTATGCATGTATTTATTTCCACTTTTATTTATTTATTCTTGTATTTATTCTTACTTTTCTGTGTCTTGTATGATAATTAGATGGGTTGGTCTTGCCTACTATTGGTTCAGCGTAGATTGAAGCGTTTGATCGATTACTCTTGACTTGTTTTGGACTAACGTCACGTCACTCACTGATCGTTTGCTTCGTGTATAACGTTTATGGCGTGCGCACAATTAGCTAGAGAGTTACAGCATTTAGCCAATGAAGTCGATAACCATGCATCAAATGACTATGTGTCATTCAGATTAGATGCATTATTGAGGATTTATTACAGATTGACGGAGAGATAAATGACAAAGTTCTTCAAAATCTGTGCGAGTCAGGGGGTGCTAAGGTGGTGACCAAGTTCCGGTTACAGGTCCTCTGCCAAAGAGGTGCATGAACGACCTCAGCAGATTCGTCGATTCTGAAAGCACAAGACGACTTGATATTAAGATGTCTAATAAACACAGACTTTCTTGTTACATGATTTTGACATTCTTGTTAAGTTGCAAATTATTGGTATGATCGCCCGTAACGGCTGAAGCGAGGTGAAAAAATAAATAAAGCGATTTGACACGGGATTCGTACCCATA
This sequence comes from Triplophysa rosa, assembly GCF_024868665.1. Classification (NCBI taxonomy): domain Eukaryota; kingdom Metazoa; phylum Chordata; class Actinopteri; order Cypriniformes; family Nemacheilidae; genus Triplophysa; species Triplophysa rosa. Next base: position 23,774,366 of record NC_079901.1, on the reverse strand, counting down.
CAATAAAGTGAGGCAGCGTGTCACTACGGTAACAATCAACTAAGCTATTTCGCAATGCTAGCTGCTGCGGATCTTTGCAATAATATCAAGATGTCACACAACAATATGCAGCTGGATGAATCAAGGGAATATGCCCGTTTTAACTTGTGACCTCTGTGTTATTTATCTCTTATGGAATGTAGTTTACGAGTACCGTTTAGTAACCACGTCTTTTTAGAAGGAATGGTTTCCATTTGATGGCCCCTGTAGTGAAAGAACGATGCTCATTACTACCGTGTTAACTTGTGACTTAAGTTCACTATGTCTCAATTCATTTACATTATGTTACATTAAATCTTTACGCTTTTTCTAACCGAAAGGCTGCTTATAACTATCACTTTGACAAAGCGTTAGCTTGCGACTTCGGTTTACAAGCTCATCTGTGTAGTTAAACCTTATTACATTTTGTGCTTTATGATTTTCACCAGTTGAACTGTAACACCACCATAGCACCCTCTGACTCGCACAGACTTTGAATGTGCTGCAAAGAGGCTAACAACCGAGGGAGAACTTTGTCATTTATCTCGCCGTCATCTGTAATAAATCATCAATAAGTGCATCTAATCTGAATGACACACGTCATTTGATGCATGGTTATCGACTTCATTGGCTAAATGCTGTAACTCTCTAGCTAATTGTGCGCCCGCCATAGTTACTTAACGTTATACACGAAGCAAACGATCAGTGAGTGACGTGACGTTAGTCCAAAACAAGTCAAGAGTAATCGATCAAACGCTTCAATCTACGCTGAACCAATAGTAGGCAAGACCAACCCATCTAATTATCATACAAGACACAGAAAAGTAAGAATAAATACAAGAATAAATAAATAAAAGTGGAAATAAATACATGCGATAATAAATAAATATAAAAATAAATAAACGTATAAATAAATAAATGTAAAAATAAAAGGAAATGATAAATAAAATAATCTAAAAATAAAAAATAATAATAATTAAAAATAATTAAAAATGGACACAAAAAATAATAAATCAATTTAAAAAATGAAAAGAAAAGTTAAAGCTAAGATCAATAATAGCTAAAACGAATTATTTTGTTTTATCAAACCATTCATTCCTGTATTTATTTTCATATTATTACATTTATTCGTTTATATATTTATTTATTTATACATTCATTTATTTATAATTTTTGCAGGTTTAGTCCTCCATGTATAAAAGCATTAAATGGTTACTTAGGACACTTGACTGGATTAGCATTGGCGCTAACAAATTAGCACGCAAACAGGGACGTTTATTTTAACGTAACCTTTAACTTAACATATGCTACAACATTCATAATGCAAACGCAACAGAATTTGAAACTTACCGCTTGAACTTGTTAACTTAAATCCGGATGCTTCCTCCTTTCAACACAAATCTCTGTTCGTTTTCTTCGTGATATGACTTTAATCTGAAGTATTTCTGTGCACATCTCTTGTGGATCGGAGCCGCGCTCATCACGTCTTATTGCGTCTATAAAAAGTTTCCGACTGACAACCTATCAGACAGAGCATCAGTACCTGGTTGACCCGGGACGTCAGTGCTACCGGGTCTTATAAAAATGAGGTACAGCCAACTTTTTTATTTTTAGGTACCGACTTGGACCCGAAGTACCGGGACTTTTGACAACACTACTATGCTGCATGCTAAGATACAGTGAAGAAAATCAAGATATCAAAAATTCCTCCTGTTTTTAAATCGAATGTAAAGCTCTTATCTTAAAAGATCAAGGAAAATTGTATTCCTCAATATATGACCCTTTAAACGTCTATGTGCAGGAATCATTTTCTAGCTGGGTTTTCTGCAGTTCAGTGGGAGCACTAATTTGCACAAGACTTTTTTTTACACTTGAAAGAAAACTTCATTAAAGCTCTGTGGAATACAAACAAATGTTCTCTCTCTCACTTTTATATTTTCTCTTGTGGCAAGAACGTGGCTGTTTGTACGTTTGCTCAACACATACTGATCTAATGATTAAAAAGCAAAACTGGCAAAGGGCAATTGCTTTCCCGCTTCTACAAATGATATTAATCTCTCTCTAATTAATAAATAATGAAATGAGCTGTAATGCTGTTTTTCATGCCATCAAAGCGAATAAAAAGTGCAGTAGTCACTAATTTGTAACAGATTTAACCCTGCAGGACAACTAGAAAATATGTCTGTTTGTTGTGTTCAGTGGAGTTGTTTGAATGTTTTGTAGGTTGTCATGACACCGTCGTTTTCACAATACTTGCTAAATTAAACATACTATATTTGATACAGCAGCAAAATAAGTAAGGCGTTGAACACACAGCTTTTTTTTTAGAAAACTGTTATTTATGTATTATTTGGTGTTATTGTCATGAAGACTGGCGGATCATCATTGTTTTGGGTAAAGTTTGATAAATTAATGTCTCATCAGAAATATTTTATTGCCGCGAATGCTGAATTGCTGACAACCAAGATGGCTTAACTTTGTTTGGATCTGTTCAACTTTTTACCATCAAACAGACCTGTCTCTCATAGAGAAAACCAAAGGAAACTTCTCCCCCTTATGTACTGTTTATTAAAAGATGCCTCTGATGCAACAGGTTGTAAGTTAAAGGCAATATCACGATCTCATTCTCATCGTGATACCCGCAGAAGAGATTGTGTAGTCACATTCACATTGTTTTCGTTGGGCTGTTCAGTAGAACTTAAATTATGGTAAAATCACTGTAGCGCATTGCTTTAAAGATCGGGTAACATGCCATTTCATGCATTCTGACTTCTTTACACCGTTAAACGTGCTGGCTTCTAATGCTTAACATGGTCAACCGAGTTGGATGTATGACATATTATTTCTGTGCTTGATTCACTTTCCCAGGACTCCAACTTGTTTCGGAAAGTTTTTTATAAGTCTGGATCCCTGTTTCGTAAAAGGGATCCTATTCCTTTTATTGGGCAATTCTCCCAGAAAAGCACACCCACGGCAAGGCAAAAGAAATAGCCAGCCCACGTGCCAACCGACGAGCGATAGGAAGACCCGCGTATAAAGATTGGCTGCGGTGCGTCAAGATTGGCTGCGCTGTGGGCCTGCAGCTGCAGCTCGTTACTCTTGCGATAGTGAGAGAAGTTGAGGTGTGTTTGTTTGTTCACGGCATTTCAGTGATGGATGTTATATAAACAGTGGATATAACGCTGCGGTTACAGTGCTAAAAGATGCCGGACATGAACTGCACACGGTAAGTCAAACTAAGTCATGTGTCTGTGTTTTGTTGGCAATCGGCGCGCACGTGCATAATGTAAAAAACACGAAGGGATTAATGCGATGATGTATTGTGTGCTCATGCTGTAGTTCTGTCCCCCTGACCGCCTCCAGCAGCTCATCTTTTTCCGGAAATAATCATACAGCCGTATCTCTCTTTTATAAAAACAACTTGACGTCAGCTCGTGGAGTGATTTGACTAAAACCGCCCAAATCTACATGCAAGTAATGTGGGCGTACCTGTCAGCACAATTGCTTTGAAACCTGATGTTCCGAATATGGTAAGAGGCGTTACATTTCCGTCACACAATTGCAGTATTCCACCAATCACTACGCAGTAGTGAACTGGCCAATCATAGCACACCTCGCTTTTCAGAGTGATGAGCTTTGTAAAATATCCTCGCATTTCAGAGAGGCGGGGCTAAGAGGAGATACAAACATGCACGGTATGTGGAAAATACAGCGTTTTTTAGGGATGCACCGAATATTCGGCCACCGAATATGTTCGGCCGAAAATAGCAAAAAACGTATGTGAAATATGTGAAATGGCTGAATAAATTTTAGCGAACATGACTCGTGATACGATCAAGCAGCAACCAGCGCAGAGAGAGAGAGAGAAACAGAGACACGCGTGCGCTTTATTACTGCCGCAAACATTTTGGCTGTGCGTGTGTGTGTTTGTGTGCGTGTAGCATTTTAAAGAGTCAGAGAAAGACACAGCACGGGACTTGCCGCACGGAAGTAAATTTCCGAATGAAAGCGTCTTTACCGGTCAGTAACTTTACTTCAGACGGAAGCGGGCTGTCTGACAGTAGCCCCGCCGCTCGCGACATCATACAGTGGTCGCGTGCACACAGTTCCCTGTACTAAACAACTTGTCAAAGTATGTTCTGTGCATCCTGGCCATGAGTGCACCTGCGAGAACAGTCAGCTTTTGTGGGCGGAGTTTGGAGGAGAGACGTGAACTGAAATGGTTGTCAGTCAGCATCAGGGCCGGATTATCCAATGGGCATTATGGGCACTGGCCCAGGGGCCCATGCGCGCTTGGGGCCCAAGAAAGGGGGAGAAAATTTCACATAACAATGTTTTCGGTATATTCATTCTGCTGTGTGACTCTCTGGCCGGTGTTCTGCCAATTTATGCTACCCATAAATTTGTGCTACCCTCGTGTTGTGATTGGGTTGGGGGAGGTGTTATTTAGGTATAAGGGTTGGGTTGGGGGAGGAGTTAGTCCTGTTTTGTATGGAGGTAGCAAAATTTGATAGGGATGCACAAATTGGCAGAACACCGGCACACACGCAAGTGCGCACACAAAACAGTGTTTCTAATGCAAGTCTGTCTCTTGATTTAGTAACTTTAAGCCCTTTAGCAGCTTTTGTTCAGGAGAAGCACAAAGCGAAATTTCCGATAAAGCTTTCATTCAGTGGGGAAATGTTGCCAGTGCTGTCCCGCGAGCGCAAGGCCTCTCTTTCCACGCGCAGGGATCGTCTCAGTGAGCGGCAGGAAGAAGCAGCACATTCGACAGGTGACTCCTGAATGAAATGAGTACAAAACAGCGTTTCCAACAACCTGTCACTGTTATCGACTGTTTGAATGTATAAACATGAACACATTTCGTCTGAAAATATGCACATGGTTACCTAGACAGAGGCTGTGTGAAAGAATATAGCCAAAATCACCGCTTTTTATGGTGATTTGTTAGAATATATCGCGTCAGAACTGACAATAGAAACTGAAAATATGTAATTGAAAACGGCTTTATTGTTGTAAATATAATCTATAGGCTAAATTAGAATACAAAAATCTCAAAAGGTAAGAGTTTTTTTTACATATATTTGGTGGTGTTTCTTAGCCAATAATTAATTTTTATATAATGTTGATCGGGGCTAACTGCCTTTACCGATTTTTTAGCCTTCGTTATTAGAAAATCCAGCGTGCTTTTACATACATTGCAAAATGTTTACTTACACAGACTCGTAACATATACTGTAGGCTAAAGAAGTATACCTATAATATTCGTTAATGCCGTTTAACACATTACCCTCTTACATAAGAACGTGAGTCGCGAGGTGCTTGTTACACAAATAATGTTTAACAAATGGACACATTACACTTATAGTATAATAACAAAGTCTGTCCTTTTATTCTTAGAAAAATGAATAGGTTTATAAGAAAATATTTGAGAATTACACTTAAGAATATTGTTAAGAACGTCCTATAATTTATCTTAATAAAGTTCTTATATTTTCTCTTGAGAACAGTTTTGTGAATCCGGCGTGTTTGTGTGTGAATTATGGAAGAATCTGATAGAACTGAATTAATAGGTAGAGGTGAGGCAGTGTGTGCTTGCAAGTGCCAGTGAGTTACAGTATACAGGGAAATGTCTTGATATTGTTGTGGTGTAAATCATGTATGATGGAGAATGTGTACAGGTGTTGATATTGTCCTTCAGGTTGTGATCATAGTTTGTAACTTGGCAATGTAATCATGTATAATAATAGCAGTGTTTCCTACACGTAGTACCCAGTAGGCTATTTCAAAACTTTATTGTGTGCCTGTGCATATGGGGGGTTGGGGGTGGTCTACAAGACACTTGTGCCCAGGGGCCGCTGAATTCTTAATCCGGGCCTGGTCAGAATTGCTTGCATTGGATGCTTTTTTTCTCAAATCATTTTGCAATGTAGCCTATAATAATCCAACAGTTTTAGTTTATTCGTATTTTTAGTTTATAGGCCTAATGTGGATTTACAGTTTTTAATGAAGTGTTTTGTTGTAGGGGTACAGAGTAACTTACATTACATTCTTTTAGCAGTCAGTTATAGGCCTATAGGCTATTCATGAAGGGAGAGGGCTCAATTTTTTTTTTGAATTTACTTTGTTTTGCTCAATTTTATATTAAGTTGTATTGTATTTTATTGAAAAGCAAGACAAATTATAAAAAGCACATTTTGACTATTCGTTTGTGCAATAGTGAAACGAATAGCTTAATAAATAGAAGAAATGCAAAAAACCACGTTCGGTGTTCGGTATTATTCGGCCTACGGCCAAGTGTTTCACATCATGTTCGGCTTCGGCCAAGAATTTTCGTTTCGGTGCATCCCTAGCGTTTTTTAACCTTACATCGTGTATACACATTGTAATACATCTAAAGCAAACAATAATATTCGTTTTAGCCGTGTAAAATGACCCCTTTAAGAGTTATACCCACCAATTAACACTAGCCCTTCATTCATGACATGGATACCGTAATAATCATACAGAGAGCTCATAGTTGCATACCTTTATCTTTTGCTCGTTTCTCCTCTTCTTCTTTTCTTTTTTTTCTAAATTGGGCACCTGATGGCTTTGACCTTTTCCTGTCCATCTCTGTGTTTATTTGGCACTGGACAATCAACAGGTTTTCCATCCCCCCAACACAACCAGAAGTCAAGACTAAACCAATAGAGTGTTTTCACGACGCGTCATCAATCCGGAAGTCGGCCATGTTGGAGGCATTGAAAGTGAAATGATAGATAATAGAAAACCGCTTCGCGGTGGCAGCGCAGAGGATTATTATTATTTTTTAACTGCTCGTGCCGCCCCCCATGTAAAAAATGCCGCCCCGGGCAGCTGCCCGGTTCGCCCGTGCCAAAAACCGCTACTGTTTATCCTGGAGCTGTGGCGTGTTGTGGTTTGTTTCTTTATTCACACAGGACTGTTTGTACTTTATCATAATGTACTGATTCTGTTTGGACTTTTGGGCATCACACATACGCTGGGTCATCTCTTTACTGTTGACTGTGTGGTTATTTTGATAGTTTGTGTATAGCACACAGCAAAATCGGCAGTGTTAAAAAATTTAAAATTGACACTCACAGTGTATATATAATCCACACTCTCAAAGTGTGGATTATATATACACTGTGAGAGTTAATTTGACCGTTTTTAACAGCTCTAATACAGACAATTAATCGTCATAACAGCAATGATTTATTAGACAATTAATCGTCTGCCAAATTTCATAATCGTGACCGCCCTAATTTTCAATACAGCTAGTTACAAAGTGAGTTTTTCATATTATTTATGTGTTGTTATATAAACAACACTGTGTTTACCTTTGAATATAGGTAGTCAAATTTTGTGGATTTTTCATTGTAAGTTTCAATGTGGACCAGAGTTAGTCAAAAAAACAAAAATGTTGCTACATGAGAGAACAGTTGCGTAAAGTGATATTAAGACGGCGATATCATTATTATCAAGTTATGTATATAGTCGTTATATAGCATCTGGTAATCTTTTATTATCTTATTTGTGTGGTGACCGGTCTCAGAAAGAGAATCCTGCATCTCCTCACTGGATTAACATTAACTCTTTCTTTTAGACTGTAATTTAGCCTGATTTCATTCTGTTGTGGCTAGACTAATTTGAACTTTATGGTTTTGGTTGAGGCTATGACTGTTTTTGCAATATCAGAAAAGTTGTCATTTAACAATATGTTTTTTAACAGGGTCAAACTCACCACAGACATTTACAGTATGTCCTTAGCATTAATGAAAATTAGGCATTTTCATTATGTATATTTTAATGGCTGACTTTTTAAACGTTTTTTAATCATCAAATCATTTTTGAATGTCTTGTGTTCTGTCAATCCATATTTTTCCTCCTTATTTATGCATGACTTCCTCAAGGTGTTGTAAAAAAACGTCTGACCTTGTGCTGAGTGTATATCTTGAGAAGATTAGTGAGACCTTGCTAAAGCAATTACTCTGACCCAGAGTAGATAAAACCAGAGAAAATAAACAGAAACGTAGCACACAAACACCTTTAAATCCCTCAGCCAATCAGTTCTTCAGCTGAGTAATCCACTTTGAGTGAGAACTGGCCACTGCTTTTTGACGGGCGCAGATCAACCCATCTGATAAACCCCTAGAATTATCCCTGTTAATGCTTCTGTGAATAGGTGTGTGTGTGTATATGTGTGTGTTGGTCATGGCAATATCTCAAGTGGTTAGAAAAACTCTCTATGCAAATGTATAATCCATGTTATTGGGGTTTGCGTCAGATTCTTTAAAACTTGAAGGCAGAGTTTCCCTGGTAACCTCAGGTAGACCAAAGTCTCAAAATTGTGTTTACATGTAGACAGCTTGGTTTTAGAACAGAGCCATTGATTTTTGTTCTTACTGAATATGAATTATCTTTGCGGTTTTAAAGCGGCAATCCGTGATAATTTTGGGGTAAAAATAATCAGAAATCAATTATTGAGTAAATACATAGTCAGATCAGTGTTCAAAACGATTGTCTTGATCACAATGGTAAGCTTATAATAATGATTTATAATTTGCGCTGTCGGGTCGCCCCATGCAGGAAATTTGAATTTGGGGTAGTACCTCTTTGCGTTAAGAAGGAGAAAAAAAACTATTTTATTGCACTTATCTTTATTTTACTTGACTTGTTTTATTATCTTTAAGCAAAAATCAACTTGTACAAATTCCTAGTGTATTGAATAAATGTAAAGATTAACACTGGCAGGCAGCGAACAGCAGTTCTTGGTTTAGCTACTGTTCATCAACATGCCAGTAAAATAGGCTTCTTGAAGAGGTTTTGCGCATCAGAGTATTTAAGCAAACCTGCGATTGCTGTAATGGAAATAAACAGACAAATGTGCGGTGCGTGTTTAACACTGCAAACAATAGCGCTCAATGGGAAAGGCCAAAGATAAAATACAAGGTGCGCCACTCTGCCATTGCAATAAATTGGAAGATATGCAATGCTAAATAGCTACCTGGAGGCGCTCTTGCTATGACGTAAATAGCTGTCCGAAAGGCCGCGGAGTGGCATGACTTTCGTTAGGCCCGATTCATTTTCGTGTTTAAAACCGCGCCTCTTTCTCTCTTCAAATGACCCGCGGTGCACGTGCGGAACTCGGAAAATGTGAACTATTTCCATCTCGATGCGGCGCCTAGAAAAATGTGCCGCGTCGCCCCCTATTTGCGCGTGCCTACATTTAAAATAACGAATATGCTCGCGGAAAAGACGTGAAATATGAATCTGGACTTAAATGGACTTTGGCATGGTGCTGTAGACTCGCGCACTTTCTGCATGTGCTGGGTGAGAGCGACGCGAACGTGGTGCTTTCGTATGCAGTGTATAGATACATTCTTGATGCTCCAAATTCTGACATTATCACTTTAGTACAACGGGCATACAGTAAAGCCAGCCCGCGTCTGTTCGTCAGCATTATACTCAACATGTATTGCTTCTCGTGTTGCAGGCAGCCTCGCTTTACCGCCCGACCACCACTCGCTATAAGATATTACTCATGGGGATGCGTTTATCTATCTATTCTCTTAAAAAAATAATTTGGCACCTGTGTTTTTCCTCTATAGGAGCCAATGGCTCCTTAAACTGAAGCATGTTTGCTCAAATTATGCTTGGGCGGTATCAATTTATGAAGACACCTTGTGTAATTGGTTCTAGGACAACAAATTATTCAAACCGAAACGCACACTGTGAATCGTGTGAGCTGTGGCCCGTAGCAATTGTGAAATTTGAATTCCTTTCTTTGCATTGTATGTCTGAGAGGTGAATGAATGATTGATCACAAAATTCTCAGAACTTTCCACGACAGCTCGCTGATGGTCTGAAACATTCATTTGAAATTCTGCATCAGTTATATTATGGAGTTCATCTCAAAGGATTTATCCTTCGATAATCTTTGGACTTTTTACGCAGTTTGCCTTGCCAGTGTGTTTACCTGATTCATCCACAGATTTCACAGAAACACAAACAGAAAACATACTCGCATGATAGATGAAAGCCAAAGCTAAGACTATAAAATAGAATATGAATAGAAAGAGAGGGAGAGGGAGAGAGAGAGATTCGTTAAGTATTAAAGCAAATAGAAACGGGGGGGGGGGGGTGTATGGGATCTGGATGAATGAAGTTCCAGAACAGACAATTATGATCATTATTCCTCACAAGCTAAGAATCAAAAAGACGGACAGATTAACAGTAAAGAACGAGCCAGAAGTGATCGAGGCATGATGTGACAGATTCATGAAGTTAGAAGGGTAATGGAAGGCTACTCGTTTCTCCTCTCGAGAGTTTAAGATGGTAAGATCTCACTGCATTATTCATTGGGTAGGAGGTAATTGGAATCAAGTCATCCCTTATTCAGATGGAGATTCATGTATGACACGAGAAACTCAGATGGGAACCATTTTTAAGTAGTTTAAGTAGGACAAGTTCCTGAATCAACATCTCCTGTTGGTCCTGGAATGTTCTTGTCAAACAGTCAGAATGTAGTGTCGGGATGACAGGATTGTTGTTCTAGGACCAACAAAAGATTGTTGATCCAAAAACGCAATCTGCTTGAAACTGTATTGAATTTTACCCTGATTTTTACCACTTAAAGACACGGATTATAGTAATTGTTTTACAGGGCTGTGCCATGAAAAAATCGGTGCATTAGATAGAGCCACTGGTTTGTGTGAAGTGCTTTTTTTCGTTGTGCTTGTTCGTGTGAGAGTTAACTAATGGCGCACTACTATTTATTTATCTTATTGGGCGATATATATCGCGATTCACGCTAATTATACATGTCTAAATCGATTCTGAAATCGATTCTGTGTTTTATGCACAGCTCTTCCGTGAACTACGGCTCTTTGATCAGTAGGAAGTACTGCTCGATCTAAAATCACTACGAGATTGAGTCGTTTATTATGTGTATTTGAAAAAGCAGCACTCGTCAAACATCATCACTATAAATGTACTTTATTATCATGAAAATACCTGAAAAGGTTTGAAGAACAGCGATAGGATATGACCATTGGCATTTCCTGGAACTAATCGTTCTTCTTCTGTTTCCCATATTCAGAGTTTCTGCGCAAGAGCGCCCTCTGGCTTTCGGATGTGGCTGCATTTAACCGTAATTCATTGAGAAACAGAGCATAACAATCGTACGATATATCGCCCAGCCCTAAATCACGATAGCAGAATTCTACTATTTAAATATGTCCTCTGCTTGTTCTTCATGTCTATGAGCGAATGAGCTGCACACTTTGACATGTTACAAGCGTGACACTTGGATTTGTCAGGATCATACTATACGAGGACATGAACACATGAACTTCATCCACAGAGTTGTTAAGCACACTGAAGCTCAAGCGTCTTCGTGACGACCCCCAAAAATAAAAGTCATCTTAATTTGAACCAGATGATAAAATCAATAACTTGGTACACAAGAATTTTACAGCAGTTTACTGCAGTAGTATAGCCTACAGTATTTTTATGGACAAATGCATTTACTACTGTATAGTAAAGCATTGAAAATACAGAACAGAAGGAAAAAACTAATTGGGTAAAACCAAAAAATTATATGGCCCTAATTTATCCATTTCTATAACTTTAATGTCCTTCTTCAATTACCTGTCTATTTATGTGATGACCTACACTTTTATTTTTTTAAACATGATAACAGACGTATATTTGTGCTACAACTGTTTGGCCTGTGCTACAAAACTTGAAAAACCTCTGTACACCGGCGCTATGTGAAAAAAAGTTAACATACAGCCCTGTTTTACCCTGATTGTTACCACTTAAGGGCATGGGCTATAGTGAGTTTTATAGTGATTTTTACCCTGATTCTTACGGGAAGTATTGGGATTTTTGTTAGCCATAGTGCAAAACATAAAATGGCAAAACCCCCCTGTGGTAAAATGCTTGTAATGTTGGGCCTTAATTTGCTTTTATGAAACATCGGCAGGGCCAATATGATAAAAGACACTAAGAATTTAATGCAGTAATGATAAACAATTCTAATTGAGAGTAATATAGTTAATTGGCTTGACTGTAGGCTGTTTACGGTTGGTGCATTAATAAATCAGTAAGCCACTTGAGGCATTACGGTACATTACAGTGATCTTATCATGAGTTAGGGGTGTTGTTAGGTACGGCACGAAACATAGAATGCCATCAACTACCTTTACTGCTGTAAAATCTGTGTAGCACATAGCCTCTAGTGACAACAGCAGTATGATAGAAGACACCTGTGGTCATAAAATAAATAAAAAATAATAATCGCAAAAAACACAACAATTCTTCCTCCAAGGAATGCACATCACTTTAACAGCTGGCTGTTTACTGTTACCAAGCAACACAGCATCTTGGCGCAATAATATCGAATTCAATTGATGGCCTGTCACAGGTGTGAGTATATCAGCTATTTTACAGGAGCTTTGAATACGCCTCATCCAATCAGATTCAAGGAGCAGAACTGTCCTCTTTATAATGATAACGTAATAAAAAAGCATCTCTCTAAAGTGGTGTCTGAGGCTGCCATCAGCGTTCAGAGTTTATATAGTGCGCTAGTCACTCTGCCACCAATCACGGTTCTGTAAAATGTTTAACTTTCTTCTGAAGCGCGCAAGCTTCATATATCAGAAACAGCCTCAGTCTACATATGAGTGCATTGTTCTTTAGTTAACCGCGTGCAGTTAACGTTTATAATGTGAAGTAGACGTCGGCGCTTAATGTCTTTAAAACGCATTTGAGCAGTGAAACCCTTAGAGAACTTTTCAAGGTTGTTTCTGTTTTCACGAGAACACAGAAGTTAATGAAATTGCATTCCCAAGTCTTTCCTCCAAGCAAAGAACTAGCAGGTCGTCCTTGGGCGCTATCAGGTTTCATCTGTTTATTAATTTAGATGTTGTGTAATTTTATTTCTCTCTTCTCCATGCTGCAGTTTTCAATTTCTCTTTAAAGTCAGAATTACAGACTTTTTCTCAAATTGCTTGTGTGGTTTATACAGTATAATGTATTGGTCTACTATTCACATAAACTGTCTGTGCCTTGTGTGTGCAAATGATCTAAATCTAAATGACCTTTCTTTTACTTTTCTTGGTCTATTGTTGTATTCTCTATAACCTAGCTTGCAAAACAAAACCGTCCCGCAATCCGGGTAATCGCACCAGGCAAGCACTATGGTAAACTACAGCAAACAGGGTTTACCCATTTGATCGTTTAGTAAGGATTTGGCTGAAGAAAGGCTCGCATCTTTAAACGCTGAGCTAATAAAGCCAGCTCTTCTTTCATAAAACAACTTAAGTTCTACTTAACTTACTTAACTTATACTGACTTTCCATAGTAATTTTTAGGCAGTTGTGGCCTAATGGTTAGAGAGTCGGACTCATGACCAGAAGGTTGCCGGTTCGATTCCCAGGGCCGGCGGGTAACAACTGAGGTGCCCTTGAGCAAGGCACCTTACCCCTACTTGCTCCCCGGGCGCTGCAGTGATAGCTGCCCACTGCTCCAGGTGTACGTGTGTTCACTACTCTCTGGATGGGTTAAATGCAGAGGTCACATTTCGTTGCCTTGTACATGTGCAATGACAATAAATTGAATCTAAATCTAAAAAAAATCTAAATCTAAAAAAAAAAAAATAGTAATTTTTATTCCTACTATGGAAAGTCGATAAGGGCTTATTTGAAAGCAGGCCCGGTTCCTGCCAGGTGCAGAAGGGTGCGCTAGCAGATATCATGGGTGGGCATATACCCCAACCACACATATATAGCCGCAGATTTCCCAAATTTTATTTAAAAATGTGTTTTTTATTTGCAGAAAATGAACTGGAGAAAACAGTTTAAAACAACAGAAAAGATGATCTGCATTTTTTTTAAACTGAAACATCGCAAAAAAAAAAACGTTAATATTCAGTAGTAAAAATAATGTTTCTTGAAGTAACCCTGATTTTTAAAATGAGCTTATTATCATGCTCTCAGTCTTTCATATTGCTGTTGCTTTGTCACTCTTGAGGTTTGCTTTTGTGGAATTCAACAAACATTGCAATATGACTGCATTACATGCAGGATTTAAATGATTTGTGATGTTATAAATATAAAAACACGCATTCATTACAGAAAATGGCAAAATTAAAACAAAAATAATAATTGTTGATTATTGCCCTTTATATAGTAATCGTGTACGTTTCATTTTATTGATATTTTACGCATTAATAAACTGGACATAAAGCCTATATAGAAAGCGGGCTAAGAACATTCCCCATCACTGAACGATCACTGATTTCTGTTTAATTTCGCAAAAAACTCCCGTTTTAATGAATGAATCTGATTACACTGCACAATGAACTTCACTTCATATGTGCTGTTGTTTATGAGGTCCGTGAGCGCGCAGGGCACCTAAACTAAACTCTTTGGCACAGTGTTTCGCTACCACCTGCAGCATTATTTGGGGTGCTTGAGATGGAGAGAGAGATTTCTGAAGCGGGAGCTGCGGAAGATGGAGCTTTCAGTCATTCCTGATGGTCAACAGGTTAAAATCTAGCCTAAATATTGCGAGCAAATAATAGCTGTTTGTTAACGTTACCGCTCGCGTGACGCGTCCTTCTCCTTCACAAAATAAGACCGCAAAAACACCCGTTATAATAAATGAATCTGATTTTACAGTTAATTTTACATGCTGTTTATAATAAACTCAAAGCAAGTGTGCAGTGCGCCTAAAATTCCTTTGCACAGTATTTTGCTTCCACCTGTAGCATGCTTCTCTGTTACAAACTTAAGCCGCTCTGTGAGTGAAGAGTGACGTTGCTTTCAGCCAATATAAAATACTGCAATTTTTGGTGTTATTTTTATTCTCATTGGGTGGGCAAGACGGGCGTTTAGGTGGGCTCAGCCCACCCCTGCCCATGCCTAGAGCCGGCCCTGTTTTAAAGCGAACTACTCTTTAAGTAATGATAAATGTTATATTTAAAGGGATAGTTCACCCAAAAATGACAATTCTGTCATCATTTACTCATCATCAGATGAGTATCAACTGTATAAATGTCTTTGTTTGGTCGAACACAAAGATAGATATTTGTAAGAATGTGAACAACCAAACAGATCTCATCCCCAATTGTCAATGGGGGATGAGATCTGTTTGGTTACTGACATTCTTCCAAATATCTTCCTTTGTGTTTAGCAGAACAAAGAAATTTAAAGTGTTTTTTTTTGTGATTTACCGTTTTCTACATACAATCATCCTGCATGATGTAAAGAACATTTAGTCAAAATATAACCTTGATATTTATAATATTGACTGAGTAAAACCATGACAAATATTGAAATTATAGTGAAATCAATGGTTATCAAACTTTGATGCTTGTTATCTCAAAATTTATGCTACTTTTGCTACTAAGTTCTATGGTTTAAGCTCTATGTACAATTTATCAAAGTTAAAAATTGATCAAGATATAAATTAATGTTAATTAAACAAAGATGATATTTTTCATGATTTATATGGTGACTAAAATGATATTCAACACATTGGTTCAGTGGTTGGCACTGTTGTCTTGCAGTAAGAGGGTTCCTGAGATGTGCCCGGCTGAGACATTGAGCCTTTCTGCGTAGCTTGGATGTTGTCCCCGTGTTAGCGTGGGTGTCCTTCATTTACTCCAGTTTCCTCCCACAGTCTAAAAACTGGCAGATGAGTTAAACCAGAGTTACTAAACCAGCCTGAGGTGTGTGTGTGTGTGTGTGTGTGTGTGTGTGTGTGTGTGTGTGTGTGTGTGTGTCTGTCTGTAAGTGACCTGCAATTGACTGGTCATCTATACAGGGTGTACTCTGCCTGTGACCCAAGATGCTGGGATAGGTTCCAACCCCCTGCTGACCTTGTATAGGATAAGTGTGTTTGGAAAATGCATGAATGGATGGATGTATAGAATTAAATTATTTGATACAAGTGTTGCAGTGCTCTGACTATTATGGTGCCTAAATGATTAGTGTGTAACTTTAACCCTGTACATTAACATGCTTTTGATGTCAACTAAAATGTCAAAGTGTACAAAACATGCTTTCATTTATCACTGTGGAATTGTAAATGAAGTATTAGAATATTTTTGCACTATTTTGGCTGTTTAGAGGTCCAATTGTGTTAGATAAACATCCCGGGTCACCAAAGACCCGAGAAATGTAAAAACGATTGGTTAAACATGCATGTACAGTTGACATTTACAATATAATTTTTATTTTTTATATTGAAAATAATTAAGGAATTGTAAAGAGCAACTACAGAAGAGGATCATCAGTTTTTTTTGTTTAAAATGTATAAGCTTAGAAAACCCAACAAACTTTGTGAAATGTTTTTTGTGATCTTTTTCTTCAGTCAAAATAGTTTGATATTTTGCTGTCTAATGCAATGAGATTTGTTGTTCTTCTTGCGTCTTGGCCTAAGTGTCCAGACATTTGTGTGGTCACTAGCATGTTCTCAACGGCACAATTTCATGACACACAATCTACATTGGCAGAAATTTTATTTCACAGATGTCCAATTTAGTTGTAAAAAAGTAAGTTGAAGGAAACCGAAAAGGGAGAGAACTAACTTTGATTGAGTGCGACACATTTCATAATTCATCACAGGGGGTTACATCATCTAAAAGGCAGATGAGATTTCCTGCAATACTGCTGGAAACCTGAGGGGGGTGATGTTGCTCCATGTTGATGAAGTGAATGAAGCTTAGGCTTTTGATTTCTTGCTTTGGTTGTACAGAAAGAATGCAGCACTGTACTGAAAAGTATCTTTCTCTTTTTCTGTTCTCAACCTAGGGCTGGACAATAATTCAATAACAATAACTATTGCGATAGAATTAATTTCGATAATGATGATTTGGTTTTTAAACACATTTTCGATATTTCAATATACTGTACATTACACGTCCGGGTCTGAGCCCTCGCTCTCCTCCGCGGCAGTGGCTAGCCCCAGTATAAATCTCTAGTTTAAGCCTGTGTTTACACTTAACTTCTTTTTTTGAGAAGAAAAAGTTGACCAAGTTGCTTTTTTAGTAAAAAAAAACGCTGGCAGCGTTTGGTTACAAACAGCAGCCGAACGCCATGACTTCGTCGTTAGCGTCTGTGCACGAAGGCAGCCCAGAGAATCAGATAGGCAGCGTAACGGACGTCTATTTGAATTACAAACAGAGAGCGTCTTTGCAATAACTAATCACATATTTAAAAACTACAATACTAATTACAATACTAACTAGAAATGCAATCAGAAGTTGTTGAAAGTGAAAATTAAACTTACATTTACAAAACTATGCTCCAACGGGTGTTTCGGCCGCCATTTTATTTTTTCGAGCTGGAGCCTTCTCGACCAATCACGTTCCTCGCATGTTGTTATGGAAACGACAGGTCTCTGGCATTGGTTAGCTGGGGAAAAGGAGATTGACGTGGGCATTTTTTTCCGGAAAAGTTGAACTTTTTCAACCTCAAAAGACGCTCTGAGCTGCAGAAAAAGACGCCGGAGCTGGCGTTTAAAAAGTGTATAAATTTCTTTGTTCTGATGAACACAGAGAAAGATATTTGGAAGAATGCTTGTAAACAGACAGACTACCATAGTAGGAAAAAAATACAATGGTAGTCAAAAGTGCCCCAGAACGGTTTGCTGTCCTACATTCTTCAAAATGTCTTCTTTTGTTTTCAACAGAAAAACAAGTAATTTTTCTTACTGTGGTAGTCAATGGGGGCAAGATCTGTTTGGTTATTCTTCCAAATATCTTTCTCTGTGTTCATCAGAACAAAGACATTTAAACAGATTTGGAACAACTGGAAGGCGAGTAAATGATGACAGAATTTTCATTTTTGGGTGAAGTATCCCTTTAATATGATTTTAAAGAAAAGTGAGTGATGCTGTGCCAGAATATGTGAAAGCCCTGTTGTGATGACTGCAGTTCAAAAAATAAGATTATTAGTGCAGTAGATTTGAAGATCTGGTGCTCTGCCGGTGCCGAAAAGTCTAGAAAACAAGCTGACAGCTTTTACTGTAGTAATGCATTTCTACCATTTTCATAAACAAACACATTGATGTTCACAACTATCAGTACTTTGTTCCATCTCGCGAAATAGATGATGCCAGGATCACCGAATGATCAAAAAACAAGTTTATATCAGTTGTTTTTTCTTCATTTATGTACAGATGTCTTCATCACATTAGTGGTTGTGTATGCATTATATTTTTATTGTTGCAGGCGACATATTGCTTTCCTGAAGAGTGACAAAAGATGGGTTGCTACAGTGGATCTGGGCTGGTGGCAGAGAGGTCGTGGGTTTGATTCCCGGTATGGGACGACCTGTGAACTAAAGTGCACTACAGAGATCTCCTATTGCCATCAGGAGCGAAGGCCTTGACCTCCGGTTTATCCTGTGGGGCCTTCTCATCTGATCAGTATACTACACATCGCTTTAGAACAAAGCTCCTGTTGCATAATAAGTAACCAAGCCTGGCTGATGGTCACCTGTTGTTGCCATGGTAATTGAATGTAAGGGATGCTGTGCCTGGTCTGTGGGGAACACTGAGGCATAGCTGGATAACTTTGTCAAGGTGTTATGGTAATCAAGGGGTTTAAGGTTTGCAGTCTTTTTTAGTATGCTCTTTCTTTTCTTCAGATATATTTCTTCCAGATAAATCATGAAGGCGTCTGTGATTTCACCTCTAATAGCAAAGTTAGGGATGCACCGATATGTGAATTTTGGCCGATAACGATAACCGATATTTCTTTAACATTGGAAGGCTGCTCAATTTAAACCACAGAAATAGTCAGATTTTTTTTAATGGTTCATTGTGTCTTGCGGTCCGGATGGAAGGAAGGATAAGCTGGGTGAAAACCTGTCATCCAGTGGTAACTGCACTGTTGCTTGTCAGGGGTAGGGCATGTGTATTTTCACCACCCTGGGAGTGTTTAAAAAGGCAATTTTTTGATCTGCTTTTCAGGTGGTTGACGCGACATATTTTCCCACCTCTGTCCGCTGGTGAAAGTGTGCTTACCTGTGTATGTGCGCGCACGTGTCTGTGTGTGTGTGTGTGTGTGTGCGCGCGCTTCGGAACTCGATACAGAGAGCTGAGGAGAATTGTAAAGGCTCGACCACGTAGAAACAGAATTGACATGCTGCCATGTAAATAAGATTAATAACATAATGCTATTTAGTTTGTTTAGTACGAGAACAAGTTATAGACATGTTATATAGGAAAGGTAACCTTAAATGACTTCTCTTGTGATCTAACGCTACATAAAAAATTAATTAACTTGACCTTCAAGGGGGGCGGGAGGTGCCATTGGAGAGGCGGGGCGCCCCCCTAAGGTAATGGTAGGGGAAACACTGATTAAAAATGACCATTTATCGGCTAATACCGATATGGCCGATACTTTATAGTGCATCCCTAAGAAAAATGGAAGGAAATGCACTGTGTAGGAAAACAATTCTTTTTACAATTATTTTAAGACTCTCAGTAAGACCCAGGTCCTACTGTGAATATGATGAAAATATTTCTATATATATATATATATATATATATATATGTCATCCAATGTGTTCTGATATTTTGAATATTTCATTGTTATAGTAGATGTTATAGTAGATAAAACTCTTTATCAGGGTTTTTCCTGCATAGAAAATATGGAGGCAGCCGCCTCCGTCAAATTTCGAGCCGCCTCAGTCTCTCGCCAAAATTATGTCGGGTGTCCTCACGAAAAACACTGCGTGTATTCTGTGTACAGACTGTCATTTGTAACTGCAGTTGCGGCATTACGCCTCGAAGGAGGCGCTGTTTTGTTATCAGCCCAGTGAGGCGTTGAAGAGTTGCAGTACAAGAGCTAATAGGAGCTGTATTAGCTGTGTTTCACAACTTTTCAGGTGAATATTGTTTGTTTGCATCCAAGTACTTTTAATTTCTTAAAAGGTTGCTTAAATTAACGTGGCATACATAATTGTATAATATTTAAGCTGTGCAGATGGCTTGTTGAATCCGCGTTATACTGTACACAGTGAGTAATGTTTTATATAACTTAATAATTGTCATTTTCATCTCATTTTTATGTTTTAATATGTAAAGTGTTTGATTAAGCCTTTAAAAGGTACGCGAGGCCTACACGTGCGTGTGTGTACAAGATAAGGATGGCACCACCTCCGCCTCATTTTGAGCCAGGAAAAACCCTGTTTATAACTTTCTCTTGTCTGCTGCTTTTAACATGATGGCTCAGGATAGTGGCTAATGAAGCACATGTGAGTGTTGTCATAATGTCTTTTCTTCAGATCCTGATTGATCGGTCACAAAAGATACAATTAAGAAAGAGAGATCCGTGTTTTCTCCGAACGACCTGCGGTGATGAGGGTCGGCTTTTATGACAGGCAGTGAAGGTGTGAAAGCACCGGCGAATCGATGAGTCTCCTGCCGTTTTAGAGCTTCATTAAAGAGCAGCAGCTGATTTATGAAGACAGAGCCGCTAACACAGGTTAACTCGGGTCGTCCCGATCACAGATATACTTGCAGACTAGACCTGAATATCGTGCACATACCTGTCTGCTGTAAAGAGATGTGCAAAATGTATTTGTGGAATTTGTGCCGTGGGTTGCACACACACGCTCTGTGTAAGGCCACCTTGGCTCTGTGGAAATCAATTTTCGCTCTATCGGCTTGAAGTGAAAACATAATGCCCACCTAAGCTTAGACTGTGAAAACCAGACCGTTCTCTTCTCAAAAATGATCATGTCACCAGAATAATTGGAAGTGACCCATTTGAAGTCGGATAGTGACAGACGGCGCGTGGGGTCGATGCCTCCGTTCGATGGAACTTTAAAGCAAAATCCATCTCCATTTCACAGCTGTTTAATGGTGATATCCACATTTACTGTACCTGTACGCATGAGACTTCTGTAGCTCACCTTTCACTTGGATACGGATAATCCCAGAATTAAGGTTTGGAAATGTATAAATTCCTAAAAACAATTTACAGTTCGCATGGGCTGAGTACAAGCCATCATCCATCACAGTATAAAGCTGTTATGGAAACTCAGCGTTGCGTTGCTGTATACCATTGAAACAGACCGTCAGAGTGATTAGACGATACTTACAAACAAGGGATTAGTTTCCCATTCTAAATGCTTTTAAATTATGCAAACGAAATGATAATGGTCGCTGCGGTTCTTATTTTTCCCACCGCCCCATGTGTGATATTTGTAGCAGATGTTTGGAACGCCGCCATCCGAATCATTTCCAACTTTTCACATTTGGACTTTTAATGGAATTTTGTTGCGTTCCATCAAGTCATCGTGTCGTGGTTACCCGCTAAATGGCTCTGATTTACTTGAGTGTTCAGTGTGCCAGGGTTATTGTGTTCAAGGCTGAATCAAAATCCAGAAGCTGAGGTTTCTTAAAACCGTTTCATAATTGATTTAGCCTTCTTGCATAACTGCCAATTTGTCTTTGTCTTTAGACGTGTAGTTTAGTCATTTGGATCATTCGGATGATGGCGTTGAAAGCTAGATTTTTTGGAAGAAAATGTGTGTTTGTGTTTAGGAGCATGTTGGGATGTATGCATGTTTAGCTGTTCTGGGTGGTTGCTATCACAGTTGCAAGGTGGTTGATAGAGAGTTATGGGCGATTTATAATTTGTAATTATCATTATAATTTGATGGATTTGTTCAGATCCTCAGTATCGGCAAAAATATTCTTAGCAAGGGATGCAGCGAATACTGAAGTTCACCTTTAACTGCGCGTAAAAATGGCACGGTTAATTAATCGTAAAGGCACCGTGTGTTTCTGTTGCACGAAACGGAACTGTAATCATCAATCAATAATGGTACCAACAATATAACCGTTGCATCCCTAAACACCATAAACCCGTAAGAAAAGTCTCTGCTATGCCTCAGTTATTTCTTCTCGACACCTTTGAGATTAAAAAGTCAGCAAATGGAAACTTTTGCTTAAATCTCATCTGCATCTCAGATATTTCTCCTGAGAAAAAGACCCAGAAATCTCACAGATGTGTCCATACAGTTTCAGAAGAGACAAACTGAGCTCAGATTTGTAAGCTCTGCAATCAAATGTCAATATTATTAAAGATCTCAATATGAACTCTTACATTTCCCATCAAATGTACCCAAATCCAGATTATTTGACATTTTAACAAGTTTTTGTGAAATTTTAGAGGCAACGTTTGAAACTGTCTTCTGAGCTATGACGGTGCAACCTCTCCTTCCTCATAGAAAGAAATGACCAAAGTTTATTGAACGTCAGTCCAAATTTTCACGAACGCGAGGTAGCATTGATGCTGGATTGTTGTGAATAATAGACTCACAAACAAAGAACATCAGCAGGCTGTTTTAAGAACAGTATGTGTGTTTTAAAGTCAGTAACCCGTTTGTGTTTTAATCTCCTGAATTCATTCATGCCGTGTGTGATACAGTCATAAATCCTCAAGCTCAGTTTGAACTCATGTTTAGATGCACACACCTAAATGAGCAGACTTGATTACCATAAAACTCTGCGTAGGCCCACATTACCATAGTGATGTCACAGAGGACAGTCAATATCAGACTTTAAAAGCATCGCGGAGGGCATGTCAACCTGCGGAGTCACTGTCGGTTAATACAGCCCTTGAACAATATTGGCACAGTTAAATGCTGTTTATAGTGCGTTATAAAGGACTGTGTTTAATCAGAGAATTGGGACATGGAAACACACACGTGGTTATTTGAGTGCAAATGCAAGAAGTGTTGATTTACATGAAGCATATAGAAACAGAGAAAACTGTGTGTGGGATGACAAATGGTTTGGCAACATGGCATGACATTTATTCCCGAATAAAGGTGATGCTCTTTTCCGTACCGCCCAGGTGAATGTTCTGAATACAAGAAAATACAATTTGTTATTCACATTGTGAAACGACTTGGGTAATAGATAACACCGGATTAAGCCTAGTTGTGAACCTAAAAAGATTTCCAGTAGATCATCAATTAGTCCGTAATTGAATCTAGGACAGGTTTATCTAGAAGCCCGTGAAACAGCCGTCAGGTCCCAACATGAGACCTACATTTGCAAATCTCTCTGGATCCCAAAAATGGAAAAAGGAAAGAGATAACTGACTTTCCTCAGGAAACGCAATAATACTTTGCGACTGGAGATGTCAGAAATGCAGCCGTTTGTTTCTCACGGACAACAGTTTGCAATATTATGTTCTCGCTCTATTTTCAGTCTGACCGGATTTGATTCTCTTTTTCAAGGCGCCCAAGTGGCTTAGCTTATTCTGCAAAACAAATCTCAGATCCTCAGATATGGTTTACGCTTTGGTGCAGATGTGAACTGAAGGTTGGAAAAGTGTCAGAATGTGTCCGGGCTCGGAGATGACTGTAGAAGATATGAAGGAGCCGGTGCTGATGACAGCCAGGATCATGCTGCGGTATTAATTGTTTTGGATTCTGCTTGATCGCTGTGTATTGATTTGTGAAATGAATTGCCGACTCGAAGCTTTTCCAGGAGCTTGACACAGGAGATTAGGGGAATGTCGAAACCCTGTGTGATCGCCGAGGCATGACGTCTGAAGATGCTAACTACAGCTTATCAGCAATTATATGCAGTCCGTCTTTCTCGGGTGGTCTAAATCTAAAAACGATTGCAGGTTTTTGAGGCATGTTGCAGGCCTCTGGGACGAAAAACAGAGAGTTTTGATGATGAGACGATGAGAAGATATCCATCTTGTGAATCGGGTCATTGTCGTGTTGTATGAAGAAAGCTTTGCTGTTATCAGTTTCTGCTGCTGTGATTACTCGGCTTACTCTACTGTATAGAGAAATGTGCGTATTTTAGTTTGAAAAAGCTATTCTCGCATCTCTGAGCTTAAGGTTAGTGATTAGGACTCTTGCATTCATCTGTGATTTAAAGACGAATAGTATTTTTTAGTTGTCGATTAACTAACGAGCATAAATGACTCGCTTTACTATATTTGTTTTTATTATTTAATTATTTACGATTTATTATAGATGCGTGTCATCAGTAGCCTACACGGCTTTTCCGGAATTGTTTCTGCCTTTTGTTCACACAGGGCGCTTTCCGGGACTCATCCCGTTAATGTTACTATCCCCTTTCTGGATCAATCTGGGATGCGTTTGCGTTCACACAGAAGGCACTCTGGCAATTTTATGTGTGATCAGTGATCTGTGTGAATGGGGTTCAAGTCAAATGATGTAAAACTGAAATTTCCTGTGAAATTATACATAACAGTTTATCATCACAATTTTCAACACTGATTTTTCTGTACATTCTCAATAACAGTTTTTTAACAAAAAAGTTAGAATTGCAGTTTTATTATAGTAATTTCTTGTCTTTTAAATTTTGTTGCACTTGTTTATTTTTTTTAGGTTTTGATGTGTTCTTTCTGTTTTACTTTTTCACTGTAAAAAATTATTTGTTATTTTTTGTTGTTTCAACTTAAAAAAATAAGTTACCTTGGTGCCTAAGTTGAATTACCTCAAAAGTTTTAGTTAACTCAATGAATTTGATGCAAACTCGTTGTGTTGACTAATGTTCAAAAGTTGAATTAACTGAAAATTTTAAGGCAACCAGGTAACTGATTTGTTTCCATATCTTAAAATGTATTAGTCATTGTCTGTTTTATACATATACAGTTTATATTTATATACATATACAGTACATATACATTTTATACATATACTATACAGTCCATCAGATTACTATCATGTGCCATGAACGCCTCTCTCTGAAGGGTCAGATAGAAATACACAAGGTGCTGTCACGACTAATTAGGAGAAATGTCTTCTCATTGGTCAAGAAAACACAGTCTCATTAATAATTATGAGACACAGACGTGTCATCAATGTACTATAGTACATCGCCACGTCACATCCTTGGATGTTGGCCAGATGAGGATTTTAAACCCGGAAGGCAAAAATAGCGCAAAACTCAGAGCTTTTATTAGGTGTCGTAACCAGGTCAGAGTTTGTCGTGGTCAAGATTGAGTGTAAGAGGAAGCGAGAACAGAACGAGACACAGCTTACTAACATGGGCAGCATGCTTTGATGTGTGCACTGCAAAAAATGACATTCTTACTAGGCATTTTCTCTTGTTTTTAGTAAAAATATCTAAAACTTCTTAAATCAATATACAATTACTTGACAAGAAAAGTGAACTTATATTATTTTTCATAAAACAAGACTAAATATCTACGACTTAAGTAAGTTTATAGTAAAAACAAGCAAAAAAATCTGCCATTGGGGCGAGAAAAATAAACTTGAATTTAGTTTGACCCTTTTCTCAAATACCTAATTCGAGTTTATTTTTCTCACCCCATTGGCAGATTTTTTTGCTTGTTTTTACCATAAACTTCCTTAATTCGTATACTTTTCTCCTTAAAAAGAGACTAAATATCTTGGGTCACTTTTCTTGTCAAGAAAGTGCATCTTGATTTAAGAATGTTTAGATATTTGTACTACAAAACAAGACAAAAACACTTAGTAAGAATGTCATTTTTTGCAGTGTGGCCAATGGAGAGAAATATATTACCACAGATTAGCGGACATTTCTGGTAAGACATTAGATCAGTTTTTACAACTAAAGAACACATGTTTAATATCTTGTGGTGTTTATTTGCCTTTAAATGATCAAATTATGATGTTTGAAATGCATTTTTCTTTGTTGGCTTAAAGCTTATTTTAACCCAAGATCTCACTCCATGTCCAATGACTGGACTGTCATGGAGATTTACGGATGGACTCATTGGACTTGGACCGGGAAGCAACAACCTGGGACAACCTCAGCGTTGCGCTGGTGAGTTTTTCATTCACCACGGACCTTTTTTGTAACTTCTGAAGCATCACAATCATTTGTGCTGGCGGTCTGAAATAAGGACATTAGCATTTAAACCTGCATAACTTTTAGGACTTCCAACTATAAAACCGCTTTCCATATTTTAACAGCATATTTCACCGCCTTCCTGCAGTTTCTCAGGCTTTCCTATGAAGACCAGTTTGAAGTATTTAAAGAAATGAATGGTAACTGACTCTGACATCAGCAAGACTCAAAAGCACAGACTTGTGGGAAGGATTTTGCCTGCGGCGGTTTTGGCTTTGCCACTCTAACAATGCAGCCCATTAATGGAAGTAAATTATTTTTCCATTACAGATAAGCCTCCATGTGCTCGCCCGACCCACGTCCAGCAGCGGCGGCGCGTGAGCAATTAAAACTTGCTGTGACATCTGCCAACCCCGCTGTCTTGTAAAGCATGAGGGTACCGCGGTACTGCGGCGCCATGACCTTCGCTTTACCTCCTGTCGGTTATAAAGTTCCGCGATACACGTTTATAAACTCAAACAGTCGCTGTCGGTGAACGGACTGCAACCTTTTGACATAACAGCGGTAACCTAATAACTTTGTTGTTTTTTTACCTCAGGGTTATTAAGTGTGAAACATCAGGGTGAAGTGAGCAGACATGGCTCGCAGGCACAAGACCCAGATGCAGATTGCGCGAAACATAATGTTGTTTTGCAAACTTTGTTAACTAGAAAAAGTTTAATCGAATGAAGCTTTCCGAAGAGCCAAGGCTGAATGCAAATAAACGTTCTTTTTGAAAGCTGTTAACGTTGTTGGTAAAATGTTAAAATGTTAATTTTTTCTTCATTTACTTACTCTCATGTCCTTCCAAACCTGGATGACTTCATCTTCTGCTGCTCACAATTTGAGATATTTTGATCAGCGTTGATAACTGAAAGGCCTCCATTGACGTTTTTTAGCACGTGAAGGCGGGATGACCCAACAATGCACACCTTATGAATCGGACGAATGTTTGCCCTTCAGTCTTTCCTTCCTGGACAGATCCGGCTAATTGGCTGTTTCCTCATCAGTCTTCTCATTGGATGATGCTTTGGCAAGAGTCCTGGCCCGTTCTCGCTCTGCCCGAGACCGAGGTCATGCTAATGAGGCAGGGAGCAGATCGTCTTTCTGCGTCCTCTCTTAGCGCCGCTTCCTAATGTAGAGAGATGCCTGACCAGCTGGCTTGCCCGCGTACAACTGCTGCTGATTAGAAAATGCCTCTTAGACGCGAGCAGATACAGAGATGAAATAAGCGTGTTAATGAGGAAGGAGAAGGCTGAGGATGGAGAGATGAGAGGGAAGAGAAGAGGCGCTTTAAAGAGCCTTTGAGTCTCGTCCATGACTGTCAGGCGGTCTTCTCCTGCAGGCATCGCCGACTGTAGTTTCCCGGCCCCCGAGTTCACAACATCAGAACGCTGGAAGCGCTCTTGACTCGAGTGCTTTGGTCTCGCCTCGTGAGTTTTCTCAACAAATCCTGCTACTTTAAGTGCTTTAAAGTGCTTTTATTGTTTTTCGCACATACATTTTGAAAATGAAGGATTTTTAAAAACACGTCCATTACATTTTATATGTTTTATTTACATTTAGGCATTTTGCAGACACTTTTATACAAGGAAAACAAGGTGATTCATCAAAGGGAGGCAGCGAAACAAGGATGCAAGTTCATAATATTTATTATTAAAAAATGGATTAAGATAGATAATTAGATGCCAATTTCTGTTTATCAGTAGTCAAGAAAGTACCTAAAAGGTCTGCGCTCTGAAAAACATTTTCATTTTTATCTCCTGCCTGAAACTTAAATGTTTTATCCCCTCCTTAAAACTTTAATGTTTATTCGAGTGCAGACCTTTTTGTACTTAAATTGTTTTTTTAAATATAACATAAATCGATAACAGATATTTGATACCTAACAAAAAACTTCTGAAGGTTTTCAGAAAGCGGTAGATGTTTCAAGCTTGAGAGTGAACTGGAATAACATTAAAAGAACGTTAAAAACATCTCAAACTTAGTTTGGTTGCGGCTCCTTTGGCGTCTTTGAAGGCGAGTGAAATGTTCCTCTCGATTCTCACCTCTGTTGTCTTTTTTGACAGGTACATGAAGCTTTGAGAAACAGATCCGCCTCACATCTGGGTGTCGTGCTGTAACGAAGGATCGATGATGATGGGCTGAAGGCTTGGGACCCAGATGGCTACTGGAGGAATGGCAGAACTGAGCATCTCCTGCTGTTTACAGCTGTTCCTCATCAAAGATCCTCTTCCCTTGAAGGCATGTGAATAGCGTTTATGAAAATGGCACCACAAGCACATGTTGGATGAATCGGAGAAGGTGATTAACCATCGCAACACAACCACGTTCATCAAAATGTTTCACAAGTCGTCAGTCACATGGGTTGAGCTGGTCTACTTTACGCTGGCTTCGGTTGGTTTTTATACCATCAGTGAGTATTTGAGTATTTTACAGTTCAAGTATTTTAGAATTGGCAGAATTGGTTGTTTTATGTTAGTGTTTGTTTTAATCGGGCAAAAAAAAAAATCAGTTAATGACATTGCAGATAGCATTTGTTGCCTGGCAACCTCAAAACTTAACCCACTTTCTCTCTTCTTCTCTCTTTCTGTCTATCTCTCTCACTCTCTCGTTCTATTTTTCACGGGTATCTCAATATTTACAGTGAATGACTACACACTCTCGCTGTCGCTGGGTTCAGAAAGGCAGAAATGAGATTCAGCTTTTATTTCATACTGTACGTTAACTTGTTTTCTACTTATGATCGTTTCAGTGTGAACTGATAATAAGGGAAAAAGGCGAGAAAGCAACCGACTCGACGTATCGGGCCCTAATTGGTTGATGCAAGGAGATGTTACTCTCTGGTGAAGGAGTTGTGACCTTTTGTGTAAGAACGGCCACAGTTTCACAGGTTTGTAACGCAAACTGTCCATACAGGCCCGAGAGATGTGTGAACTCACTGGAGAAAAGTTTTACAGTGATAATTGGGGGGGGGGGGAGCACCTTTTATTAACACAATATAAGCGAGTCAACCGTGTGTGCAAGAAAACAATGATTTTGATTGGCTGGGACTCGAGGATAAAATACTCGAAGAACACTCTGTGTAATGGCTTTTGTGAAATGGGCTAGTTGCACAAGATGGCGCCGATGAGCTTTTGCGATGCCAGAGTCCGCAGACTAATTTCCCGTCGTCTAACACTATCGAGTTGGTTTGGCTTAACAAAGTGCTCAGCAATGTAAAGAGGATCTATCGTATCGCTTATATATTACTTTCTTCTTTCTTATGTAAAAAACACTCATATTTGCAGGCCCCAAATTTTTTCCATAGTGTTATACGACCGGAAATTACTATGCCGACTCTGGCATCCCAAAAGCTCACTTCGCCATCTTGTGCAACTAGCGAATCATGTTTTATTTTACATTTTAAGAAAATGCAAGTTTTAAATGCAAAAGTTGCACCGTTACGCTAGGGGTTAGCAGAACATTGCTACGCGCTGCACACGTTCAGCATACAATCTAAAAAAACGTCTCCCAAAAATAACAAGTCTGTCCTCATTTATTCACCTCATGTCATTCAAAACATGTATGACTTTCTTCAAAAGTAGATATTTAGAGAAATGTCGTAGTGGTTTTGTGTTGACACAATGCAAGTCAAATGGGGTTCAGTGTTGTTTGGTTACCAACGTTCTTCAAAATATCCAATTTTGTGTTCTGCAGAAGATAAAACTCATACAGGTTTGAAATTACATGAGGGTGAGTAAATGATGAAAGAATCGTAATTCTTTAATTCTTAACACAATGAGGAACTTCTCAAACTATGATGTTGCTATATCAACAATATCAGCTACTGTATGAATGCGTTCAGCTTTGAATGTGGCTAGGCCAATCAGATTTCAGAGCTGTATTTTACGTGTGCTTTGCAGTGCACAATGCAAGTGTCTGTAGCTATAGGTGAAGAGAAAGAATGCCTTGTGAAGTTGTCAGTATCTCAGAGAAAAGAACATTTATTTTATGCCAGGAATGACAGATAAACCATTCTTTGGATGTATCACCCATTTCTCAGTCTGCAATATAGTTTCGGAAGTGAAATGTGGGGGTATTGTTGGATCTTGCTGAGCATTTGTGAATGAAAAATACATTTTTGCAGAGAATTGCATAAACCTCCTCAGTGTTGTGCTCCTACTGAATGTCTTTCTGGTGTTGTGAAGTGCAAATCTTCAAGCGATAATTGCAGGTAAGAAAAACATCTAAAAAAACACTTTTCTGCATTTGGCAGACGCTTTTATCAAAAGCGACTTTCAACGCATTATACTATACATTTGTTTCTAAGTATGTGCAATGCTTGGCATCGAACCCATGACCTTGGCGTTGCTTGCGCCATGCTCTGACCACTGAGCCACAGGAAACACATTCACTAAATTTAGTCACACTTTCCACATTTTGTTTTAAACTGCAGATTGTCATCTGTTCATCACCGTGTCTCTGAAATGTTCATTTCAAATTTTTATTACAAATCAGCATTTCTGATATATTGTGGCCATTCCAGTCTAGTGGCAGGAGTGACATAGTCGTCAAACAGCAATGTGAAAGACTGACAGCATGACAAAACTGTGATAAAAATCCAGGTTATCACATAAAAATTTAATAATAATAATAATAATTTTTATCATTTTCTCCACATAAATGCAAAAAGAAACAATATTTTATTGGAAATTTAGTAGAAGTATTGTTAGTTATGCTTTTTGTTGTCCTTATGTTGTTCCAATTGCTTCCATTGTTTCTCTCATCTGTAAGTCGCTTTGGATAAAAGCGTCTGCTAAATGACTAAATGTAAATGTAAAATGTAAATGTAGTAGTTCACAGACCTAAACACACACCTACAAATAGTACATTTTAAAATCGGAAAAACAGTCTCTGATATGGTCTCTTATTTTTTTCCGTGGCTGTATAATAAGCATGTTAAAAATGTACGGACACATCCCATCAGACATTTTTTGGTAATGTCTTATCTCACTTTAGACACCAAGTAAGCCAGGACCACCACATAAAAAGAAAAGGCGCCTGACTCCCCTGAAGGCGTGAAGATAAATTCGGCAGAAATCCATGTTACACCAGAGAGTCGACATCAAGGGTCATTGGAGAACAGCGGGTATTAATCTATCTATAGAGCTAAAGAGAAACCAGGAAAGAAACCGGCGACAAAAGAAGAGACGAGCTCAGGTTTGTGTTTGGATTTTCATCCGACAATTGCATTGTGTAAGTCGTTACATTCAGAGACTTCCATTACCGCAAAGAATAGTGTGTATGGTCTTGGTAAAATTCTCTCTCTGAATAACGTCCCAGCGCTGGCCGTCAGCTCCCTGATTGTATAATTCAAATGAAGACATTGAATGAAGGGAGAACGTGACAGTGGGATAAAACCACATAATCAAGTGCGTTTGTCCCCGTCTGCCAGTTGACGATATGTCGTCTAAGTCGGATTGAACCGGGCCAGAGAGGACTGCGGCTATCTGTGTGTTTCTGAGGACGTTGTGTTAGTCTCTGCTTTGAATTGCCCCTCTAATAGATTCCTGATGAACTGAAAATCGAATCGACACGTGGACAGTGTCTATGAATGCATCTGCGCTGGCAGGAGCAATTGCACCTTGCAAAGGCTGGTAATTTCACGGGTTATCTTCTCCTTTGATCCTGCCTGGTTGTCTATATTTGATCTTTTCCCATTACGCCGTGCACAGAGCTGTCTGTTTAATCATGTGTCGGCCTGTTAGGGCACTATTGAAGAACTGACTGCACTGGATTTATTGAATGTATACCAGAGGGCTATTCAACTCCGGTCCCGGAGGGCCTTGGTCCCGTGGAGTTTAGCTCCAACTTTAATCAAACACCACCTGTCTGTAATCTTTAGGTAATCCTGGAGAAACTGGTTGGATGCTTCAGATGTGTTTGATTGTGGTTGGAGCTAGGGTTGTCACGGTACCGTAAACATATCTTACTATATACCTTATGAAGTATCGCGATGCCAAGTAGTATTGCGATGCTGTGTCATGTTCATAATTAAAATCTACAAAATAGAACAAAATTCCTTAATACACAGATGAAACTTGTATTTAGTGAATTGTATTATACTGCACACTACAATATTTGTAGTATTAACTGTAGTACTTGGATAAGTTTTAGCAAATACTGTAGTATACTATAATATTTACTGTGGTAATAATTAAAAACACTAGCGTCTAGTAATTTTAGCAACGTTTAGTGTAGTAACTACTAAAGAAAACATTATTAACATCGGAACTCGTCAAATCAATGTGCGACAAATTTCATTTATAGCAATGTTATGCTTACTTTAAATGTGACTAAAACGGCCAGCAGGTGGCGGCAAATTTTTTTCGTCAGTGAATCATTCAACCAACTCGTTCAAATCAGGTGATTCATTCAAGAACGAAGCAAGTGTCTCGATGAATGACTCACTGACACATTATGTTGTCCAAGTCGTTCAAAACACGGATTCATTTAGGAGAGAAACACCGTAAAAAGACATTAGTTACGGCACTACGATACTACCATTTAAGAAACAGAGCGGCATCACGGGAATTTTGAAGCTTTATCATCGAGACGCTACAGGACATGACATCATAATATTATCCTGCACTGTGCTGTAATTCATCTAAAAGCACATTGAAGTCGGAGCCAGGTGGTCGAGTGGTTCGTGCTCCGACATGTGGTGCCGGTGTGTCCTGGGCGACCCGAGTTCGAGTGCTCGTGGTCCTTTCCCGACCCTACCCCCTTCTCTCTCAACCACTTTGCTTCCTGTCCTCTCTGAAAAGAGTCTCTCTCTGTCAAATAAAGGCAAAACGCCAAAAAATAAATCTTAAATAAAAAAAAGCACATTGAAACACTTTTCAAATGATGTGCAATATCTTATTTTCTGTTTCACAACAAATAGTCAAACAGATTTGGAATGAATTTGGATGAATAAATGATGACAGAATTTACATTTTTGGGTGAAGTGCTTTTGTTTTCGATTGCAGGTCTGCTCCCCAGAACATGAAAGCAGGGACATCTACAGTACGTGTGATGCCAGATGTTGTCACACAGAAGACCCGAAAAGAAGTCGCAAAAGACAAAAGAGGTGCCCCTCCCTTTCACATTAAAGCGACTGGGTGGCGATGTATCGGGGCCCAGGTGTTTGACACGTGGGAATAAAAGCACCACGAGCATCTGCTATTTCTTTCCTTTCTTCTTCTGTAGAGAAAATGAAAATATTGGGAGGAAACGGGGACGTGTGATAAATTTGTCTCCCAGGTAGCGAGCACCAGCTGTTCTTTTTTCTCGAGTGCCGCACTTGATAACTCGGCCGCATCTAAACTGATTAGTTCGCTATGAACACTTGTTCGGCACTGCATCGTCCTCGTGAGCGTCAGACTTATTATCGAGGAGAGAAAGATAGAGAAAGCCATCGGAGACAATGAGCTGCGGGTGCAGATGGTCTTCTGACCTGCCGGAGGCCCGAGCATCCACGGATGAGACGAGTGTTTGTGCTCAGATGCTGTAATTGGTTATTAGAGTCAAACTGCACCCGATGTGGCCCAGTGCTGTCATAAATAAGGAGAGAGAGAATGAGCGAGAAATGAAGATGCCAACTTTGTATGTCTCTCATTATGACAGGTGGATGGATGAATGGATATTGCTCGCTCTGTGGACAACAACTTGGACACAGTTGCAGTAATCTAGAGAAAGTAAGGAAGAAAAACAACAACAAAGAGATTTTCGCTGATATTAAGAGAAATAACAGCCAGTAGGAGAAAAAGGCCGGCGTATGGCAGGGGAAAACGATTGAGGTGTGGCTGTTAAAAAACCATTTACCCGTTAAACCAGTGCCTTGACAGGAATGATAAATCCAGTCAGGCGTTTCGTAAAAGGAACTATTAGTAGTTTAGGTTGAATATGACTGTTAAAAGAGTTCCTAACCTCATGTTTTGTTGAGTTTGATTCTACCTTTTATATGCTTGATATAAAGATATCCGTCACTTTATATAAATATATTGTTTACTAAATGTTAAAGCACGTTTTTTTAAAGGGATACTCCACCTAACAATGAAAATTCTGTCATGAATTACTCATCCTCAAGTAGTTGCAAACCTGTAAGAATTTCTTTGTTTTGTCGAACACAATGGAAGATATTTAGAAGAATGTTAGCAACTGACAGTTCTGGGGTAGTTGAAAAATGGCAGTCAAAGGTGCCCCAGATCGGTTTGTTTTCCTAATTTCTTCCAAATATCTTTCTTTTGTATTTAACAGAACAAAAAGAAAAACAATAATTCTTTATACTATGGTAGTCAATGGTGCCCCAGAAATCTCAGTTGCTAACATTCTAACAAATATCTCTTTTTGTGTTCATCTGAACCAAGAAATTTATACAGGTTTGCAACAACCGAGGATGACAGAATTTTCATTTTTGGGAGAACTGTTCCTTTAAAGCAACTTGAGGAAAACAAGGATGAAGAACCCATGAAACGATGCATCTAGAGAAGTTGACATGTTGCTGTTATTCATGGAAAATATGTTTAATTGTTTAAATTTACCATGAAACTGAAGTTGCGATTTACTTCTTTTCCGTCTCGATAAGTATATATCTGAGTAGAACAGCTTCTGAAATGAGAAAGAAATGTAGGGCGGGGCTTTATTTTGCCCTTCCCCTTTTGATTGGATTGTTGCAAGTTGGGAGTTGCTAACAAAATGGAGGCAGATTTTAATGCCAGTTAACAGTCTATTGTGGAGGCGAGAGCAAAAAATGCCTGGCCATTGGACAGTCAGTATAGTTCAACCCGCTTTTCGTGGCTTACTTGCTTACGTCATGTGGTGAAGAGTCGTTGTTGAGAGGGGGAGGAGCTTAACGTTTTTGATTAAAGATTACAAGTACAAATGAATATAAAAAAAACGAATGTTGATAATAATCACTGCAACACTGTGTAAAACACTTTTTGCGTCTTTTGCACGCGCAAGTTCGTTATTTTAAATGTACACACGTAGCAGGCGCGCGCAAATAGGGAGCGATGTGCCACATTTTTCTAGGCCCGTCGGCGCCGCATCGAGAAAGAAAAATTTTGACTTCACAATATTTCAGCTCGCGGTTTTAGACGCGAAGTGTGACTCTCGCCTTAGAATTTTCCTTTTTGATTACATGGTGACTTTAAAACTTACGTCCTTTATAAAGGTTAATAATTGTCTTCTGAAGCGAAATGATTCCCTTCAGACATGGCGACACGATTATTACTTCAAATCTCATCGATTCTTATGTGTCTCGTGTCTAGTTTTGATATGATATTTCATCATGAGGCACTGCAAGAACCAATGAGATTTGAAATAATCAGTGTGTCACCATATTTGAATCGAATGCTTTCATGACTTTCATTTTGCAAAGGGAGCTCAAAATATGAACGCTTCAGATGACGTTTATTAACCTTCTGGAGTTGGTTGGATTGCTTTAATAAAGCTGTAATGCTTTTAAGAGCTTTTGTATATATGTGCATAAATTGGACAAATATTTGATTTAAAAACCCTTTGTTTTCAACTTAAGAAAAAAGTCTGGGATGGTGGGAGAGAATGTTCCTTTTTCAGGGAACTAATCCTTGAACTGGTGACGTGCTGCTCATTTTTCTCTATTTGAATAGAAGTAAAACGTGCGCACAAGACAGGCTGACACTTTTTATTAGACATGCTATTTTCCTTCTTGATTCGCCATGTCCTCGCACAGACCGCGCTGTGATCTGTTTTATTCTTAAGCGAGTTTTAGTAATGAGCAAGATCACCTTGATGGAATTCCTCAACGCTACTGCGATTCGCACGCTTTTACATCCGCGCCGACAGACAGCAATAAACAACACTCGGCTAACCTCATTATACAGTTGCTACCTGCATATATTTTAATTTCCTCCCGTCCTGCCAACACACCTACACGCGCTTTGGCAAGCCGGCCGCGGATGCTTGTGAAGGGAAAAAGAGCTCGAGACGATCCCAGAGCAGGTGTAAAATATTGAGCCTGACCCGGGCGATCGTCGCTCTGCCACACGCGCTTAATTCCTCCGCAAGTTTATCTCTGTAATCTTTCTCCACAAATTCTCGTTGGAATATAAACGTGTTTAGAGGAGAGATTTGGGTTCTCGCTATCTTCCTCTCCAGCAATTAAGTTGTGGCTGGAGTCATTAGCTTTTTCACTCCCACAAACAAACTTAAAAGTGAGGGCAATTACCAGCAGCATGCTGTGATTCCACGCGTGCGTTTGAAGATGACTGTGTGCGTGTGTGTCTGATGGAGCTATAACTGCAAATACCAAAATAGCTTTTATCTCAACACAGACTGCAGCAGCGGGTAAAACAACAACAACACGAGAGCTAAAAACTCGACCGTTTTGTCCCTCTCTGGACGTCTGGCTTCGACTGAGACGGGCTGTCCTGCGAACGGAGAAGCATGAGGACAGCTGAGAGTCAACGGTAATGAAACCCATATGGTCCCACAGATACATTAATGAAGCGGAGAGCGTCACATACACGACATATTGAGTGGAAGTACAAACTGAATGCGGAAATGGGTAAATATATAAATGAATACCATAAAATAAATGATAGCAAATGGGGAATGAAATATTTACTCACACTTAGAGAAAACAGCAGGAGACGCAGATTAACTGGCTGCATTTTTAATGCAAACTCAAGTCTTAAAAATACACAGCCGGATCTTCTGCTAACAAAACTTAAGACATGATGTCACTCGTGTTGGTTGTTTGTTCTACAAACAAGTCTCACTGGTTTAAAACTAGATCCTGTTCCTGTGCAACACACCATGGTTCTAGGGTGGTTGCCAGGGCGTTGCTATGTGGTTGCTAAGGTACGCTCGGTGTGATTGCTTACTATTTGTGACAATAAAGTTAGATACTTTGTGTTTTCTGGTTTATTATCCACCAGGTGAAATGTCTCGCAGTCTCGCTTGAAAGATCACAACACCGCACATCTGAACGTGTAAAGTAAAGGGAACACTATTGTAAGGTAATGAAGACTTAAGTTTGGGTCTGTTTACCACATAAAGCTATCATATCTCTGCAGAATATTTAGGATAAGTCGTAAGGGTCAATCTTTTTCTTTGGACTGACATGAGAATAAACAAATGTCAATAATATTTCAATATTGGGTTAAATTTTTTCTTTACATTGTGAATGCGCTTTTCAGACTCGCCTCTCGCGTTCTCTCTGCGGCAGCCATCGTAAGTTAATTCACTTCATAATCCTCCTGCCTCACGTCTTCACATCCTCTACTCTCTCATTTCCTTGTTCCTCTCTTTCTTCCGCTCGCCCCCTTTGTGCCGTGTTGTGTGCGGGGGTGAATCTCTTCGGGCCCGGCTCCAAGCGACCGCTGATGGCTGCGGGGCTAATTCAGCTCGACAGGGCATTAATCATGTGCCTATCCAGATCCTTTAGGGTATCTAAAAAACCATTTGTGTGTGACCATATGTGTGTGTGTGTGTGTTCTTAACATAATGTGTGCACCAAATTACACCAGGCTGGAAGTACG
This sequence comes from Triplophysa rosa, assembly GCF_024868665.1. Lineage (NCBI taxonomy): Eukaryota > Metazoa > Chordata > Actinopteri > Cypriniformes > Nemacheilidae > Triplophysa > Triplophysa rosa. The sequence continues at coordinate 23,736,897 of NC_079901.1, read as the reverse complement.
TAAATGAAAATTGATAGCTGATGTATGAATTATGACGCATGGATTTGCATGTGAAGTGACTTGCTTGTACACATTGGCTTGAGAATGAAATGATTTATCCGCGAGAAGTTCATTTTCCTGAAGATTCTCTGCATTGCCCAGTAGATCAAACATTACATAATAGTTATGTAAGAATAAGAAATTACCTGAAGTGTGCTTACTGCAAGCTTTTTTCAGAGCACAATTTCTACATAGATCAAGTTAGAAAACTTTTTTTTAGAAACGCCACTCTTGAAGGCAGGGTTTTCTGATAACAACGACGTCATACACATGCGTATTACGCGTTCAGTCTGTAGGCATGCGCGAGTATACCCAAAACTATAATGCTGGCCTCCATGCTGTGTGTTTGTGCCGCGCGACATACTTATTAACATTTTTAGCAAAAAGTTAATTTACTGCACCACCAAGACCAGCGAAAACATAGTATTTATTTACGCAAACTATAAAAACACATACAAGCCGACAAAGTGTATTAAAAGCGCTTTTAGCTTAAAACAGGGTATGCGTAGTGTTTCTTTGCAACGCAACATCGCCATCCACTGGCCTGGCATGCGTATTACAGCATTTTTATTAGTTTTCCCGGGTCTGTGTAAATGCAGATCTTTTTTTGGTTGTGTGTACGTAAAACTTTTCAAAAACACAAAGGAAAACATTCCCTCTTAAGGCCATTGCACATTGAGTCCGAAGTTTGCGTCCGAAATTTCCGCACGTTAAAAAATAAATACGACCTCACGTTGTGTCAATCACATTTACACACTGCCGCCGATATTTTCGTCCGTCATAAAAAAATTTGGACTGGGTTAGCCATAGCAAGCATTTTGAGAGGCGTTTTGACAATTCGGAGACACCGTACAAACGAGCGCCAAATACGAAAAAACGCATACGAAAATTTCAGACTGTATGTGCAAAGACCTTTAGTGTGCAAGATCAGATATTCTTAATAAAAGAAAAGGACAGATTTTTGCAAAGTTCGAAGCTTGATTTTGTTCCGAATTCAGCACGAATGCGGCACACGGAGGCGAGAATCGCAAGAGAAATGACGCCGTGACTTCATTGCGATTCACGACGACATGTTAAAAAATGTCAAAGCCATTCCTTTAATCTGATCTCTCTCAGACAGCGTTTGAAGCACAGGTCAGATTCCTCCTGTCTGTTAGGTGTAAATCCAGAGGGATGATAATTCCTCAAGATGTTGGGATTTGTGACCCTTTTGTGGAGGTGGACAACGAGGGCTAATGCAGGCTAGCCAACAGTGGCCTGGGAGTCAATTAGTCACTGAAGGAAGCTGACAGCAGCACCGGCCGGCCGGCCTGGGGATCACACATGTACTCTCTTGAACTCACTCCCAGCTATCAGAGAGAGCAGTCCCAGGACGCCACGCTCAACACCGCCTCCAGCTTGTTAGAAGATGAGCCTGACCGAGAGAGAGAGGGCAAATATTGTACAGTTGTGAAATTCAGGAGGGAACTATGAATACGATGCACACAAAGTGTAGTCACAGCGTTAGTGAGAAACATGAATCCGGTTAGGCAGTTAAAGGGGCAGTGCACCCAAAAATAAAAATTCTGTTTTCATTTACTTAACCTCGAGTTGTTATAAATCTGTACATTTTTGTGTTCATCAGAACAAATAAAGATATTTGAAAGAGTGCTTGTCAACAAACAGTTCTTGGCCACCATTGACTACCATAGTAGGAAAAATGACAATGGTAGTCAATGGTGCCCCAGAACTGTTTGCTTTCCTACATTCTTCAAAATATCTCATTTTGTATTCAACAGAAAAAATAAATTTATAAAGCAATTTTTTCTACTATGGCAGTCAATGTTGCTAGAACTGTTTGTTCATCAGAACAAAGAAATTCATACAGATGAACTCGAGGGTGAGTAAATAAAGTTTTGAGTGAACTGTTCCTTTAATAACGGAGGCGGACACAAAACAACAGAGACCGAGACCTGAGTCCAGGAAAAAAAATGTGAGCAAAATCTTGAAATGCAGTGAAATTGAAACAGGAAAATTTCGATAGGCTTTGTGGAACCACCATGATATATTTATCTGTTTGTCCTGTTTTAAAAACATTATAGGCATGGCCCATTTTATCCATTTATGTTTAAGCCAGCTTCTGTTCAACCAAAAATATCAGTAATAGAGAACACAATGACAGCTTTAAGCATGGCTGAACAAGTGGAAGAAACAGTTTTACAGGACGGCTAATTGTAATGCAGTAATGAACTGTAATTGCAAATGCTTGATATGACATCATTGAATTGAATGGGTGTATAACATGCGAGAGTCATGCTGATACAATAGTAATCAACAGTTTGTTAAGTTCTGTATGTTGCCATGCACAATAGTAGTTCTTAAAGATATTGAAGAAGCGAGGGCTAATTCTTCTGCTGTGACCTGAGGTTAATTGTGTTCCTCAGGAATACTATGTATTTGAGTCAAACATGGTCTCTTAAAAGAATAAACAAGATTTACAAGCCCAGATCTTTCAACATTATTCATAGCCTCCTAATTGATGTCCTGTTTTATTGCTCTTTATGAAACACTTTTTGTGTTTTTAAATCATATTCAGTTTTGTGCATCTTCCTCCTTATTCAGTTGTGTTAGTTCTGTGGGGGTTTTCTGAAGCGCTATCAGATCAGATCATGTCTCTTTCTTTCTTTCTTTCTTTCTTTCTTTCTTTCTTTCTTTCTTTCTTTCTTTCTTTCTTTCTTTCTTTCTTTCTTTCTTTCTTTCTTGCTTGCTTGCTTGCTTGCTTGCTTCCTTTCTTCCTTCCTTCCTTCCTTCCTTCCTTCCTTCCTTCCTTCCTTCCTTCCTTCCTTCCTTCCTTCCTTCCTTCCTTCCTTCCTTCCTTCCTTTCTTTCTTTCCCTTCTTCCTTCCTTCCCTCACTTCTTCCTTCCTTCCCTTCTTTCTTTCCCTTCTTCCTTCCTTCCCTTCTTTCTTTCTCTTCTTCCTTCCTTCCCTCTGTCTGTCTGTCTTCCTTTCTGTCTGTCTGTCCCCTTCTTTCTTTCCCTTCTTCCTTCCTTCCTTCCTTCCCTTCTTTTTTTCCCTTCTTCCTTCCTTCCCTCCCTTCTTCCTTCCTTCCCCTTCTTCTTTCCTTCCTTCCTTCCCTTCTTTTTTCCCCTTCTTCCTTCCTTCCCTCCCTTCTTCCTTCCTTCCCTTCTTTCTTTCCCTTCTTCCTTCCTTCCCTTCTTTCTTTCCTTCCTTCCTTCCTTCCCTCCCCTTCTTCCTTCCTTCCTTCCTTCCTTCCTTCCTTCCTTCCTTCCTTCCTTCCTTCCTTCCTTCCTTCCTTCCTTCCTTCCTTCCTTCCTTTCTTTCTTTCCCTTCTTCCTTCCTTCCCTCACTTCTTCCTTCCTTCCCTTCTTTCTTTCCCTTCTTCCTTCCTTCCCTTCTTTCTTTCTCTTCTTCCTTCCTTCCCTCTGTCTGTCTGTCTTCCTTTCTGTCTGTCTGTCCCCTTCTTTCTTTCCCTTCTTCCTTCCTTCCTTCCTTCCCTTCTTTTTTTCCCTTCTTCCTTCCTTCCCTCCCTTCTTCCTTCCTTCCCCTTCTTCTTTCCTTCCTTCCTTCCCTTCTTTTTTCCCCTTCTTCCTTCCTTCCCTCCCTTCTTCCTTCCTTCACTTCTTTCTTTCCCTTCTTCCTTCCTTCCCTTCTTTCTTTCCTTCCTTCCTTCCTTCCCTCCCCTTCTTCCTTCCTTCCTTCCCCTTCTTCCTTCCTTCCCTCCCCTTCTTCCTTCCTTCCTTCCCCTTCTTCTTTCCTTCCTTCCTTCCCTTCTTTTTTCCCTTCTTCCTTCCTTCCCTCTGTCTGTCTGTCTGTCTTCCTTCCTTTCTGTCTTCCTTCCTTTCTGTCTGTCTGTCTTCCTTCCTCTGCTCTGATCTGATCTAATCTGATGGCTGGAGGTGTTCTAGCCTCTTGTGGAGCCCGTTATTACATTTGTTTTCTATTTTCATTTTGTGTTTGCCCCTTTTTCTCTAAATAGTAAATGAGAAGTCCCTTTAGTGCAACTCTGTAACTGATTTGCCGTGTTACCGCTGTTTCTAACCTACTTTTGCATTATGTTGCCTGATTTCATTTCTGAACACAGCAATGGCATTCTTTTCCGGGAACTACAGCAGAGCGCTTTGGGAAAACCGAATCTACACAATATGCAGAAATGGCCCAATAACCAGCAAAGCAGTTGCGGCGTGAGGAACGCGTTGAGAGGCAGTAAATCGGTTGGTTTGTGTTTTCCCCACAAATATTGCCCGGTTCTTTTTTTAGAAATGTCAAGTGTATTCACAGATCTATGCACAAAGCTTTCTGCTTACGTTTGCTGAAGAGCTAAATGCTAGAAAAGAATTTGAGCTACAGGAGCAAACCTCTTTAAATAGCACTCCCATATTCCACATTTCATTTCTACATGATTCTCGGTGGTGCTTTATTCTGATTGGCCAGTCGCAGCATTTCTTGGTCGAATGCTTTCTCTCTTTTGTAGGCAATTGATTTTTGGCTTTAAATTTGTTCATGCTTACACATAAGTACTGTACATCTACATGTATGTGGTTTAGCTGTACAGAATTTGTCCAAACGTGTCTTTCACCCAGTTTCACCCTCATGCCCTTTTTCCTTAAACTTTTTCCTGTTTTAACTTGCTCAATATGATTTGTATATAATATGTTTTCTGTATTTGTATTGTGTAGTTTGTTGGATTAGAAACTAGCTTTAAACGTGCTAAAAGTAACATACAACAGCGGAAAAATTCAATTAGACCGTTTTTCTGATTTTAAAATGTACTATTTATATATAGTATATTTTATATACTATTTTATTTATAGGTATGTGTTTAGGTAAAATTGCCATTTTTGTTTCATTCTGCGAACTACTGATGATAATTTTACCAAATTTCAAATAAAAAATATTGTTTCTATTTGTATGAAGATGAAAACTGAAGAAACGGGTGAAAATAACAGAAAAGATGCTCCGTTTTTTAGACCTCAAATGCTGCAAAGAAAAGAAAAAGTTCATATTAACTTTTAAGCATATTTCTACATGTATGTAGAAAAAGTTGAAAATGTGTTATTTTATCTGGTAACCTTGATTTTTATCACAGTTTTCATGTGTCTTGTCATGCTGTCAGTCTTTCACATTGCTGTTGCATCACTCCTGAGGTTTGACTTTGTTGAAATACAACAAACACTGAACTGGAATGGCCAACATACATCTAGAAAAGCTGATTTGAAATGAAAATTTGGAATGCTCTTTTAATTTTTTCCGCGGCTGTGTTGAGATACAAGATATCTTAACGGATATATCAGGAACTATAACCGGGGGGTTCAATCGTAGATATTTGTAATTGTTTAAATTAACATTCAGTGTGGTATAATTGCAAATAAAACAGACATTTATACAAGTGTGAGTGAAGCAGAATACTGTGGGAACAGACGTACAGTAGCTGTGTGATGTCCTCAGGTACATGTCCTCTTGGGGTAATGCTTCACAGTTTGCATCTCTGTACCCTGAAGTCTTTCAGAAATGAAGAAAAGTGCACTTTATTGAGCTGACCTCAAAGCTGTTCTCGTTGACCAGGTAGTGGGCAAGTCGTGTGAACTCAAGTTTATCTTCAGTTCCTGAAACTGCAAGCATCGCTCAAGAACCAAAACGTGTGAGACGGTGACTTTGGCCGTGCGACCTGTGGGTGGATAGATGGGTCACTGAACTTGGAGTGAATCGTTTCACAGGTCAGATGTCAGATCCCACACACAACCATCTCCAGAACTGTGAATTCATTAGCATTTTCTGCAAACATTTACAACTTGCTGAGTTATCAGTATGTTGTAGCTGGATTTGTAGTAATGCAAAGTTTCATGTTGATTCCCACAATGCACCTGCAGTATATGAGGTCTGATCAATGCTACATTTTTTCCTGCTATGCAATCACTGGAGCCATTTTTTTACTTCATCTGTTTTCAAATATCCCTGATAAGGTATTGAACATGCTTACCCAAATCTTTTTTTTGCAATACATCAACAATCTGCATTTGTTTTTAGCAGTGCAAAGGTTGTTGGTTTGATTCACAGGTTCCTACTGATAATTGTATTGCTTTTAATTAACTTGAGTTTCTTTGAAATAAAAAATATATTTTTTCCAGCATGTTTTCATTGCATTGTTGGGTTGGGTTTTCATTGCATTGTTGAATGGTTAGGTTTTCGTTTTCAGTAATAATTTTCAGACAATTCACTGTAACAGTCATGACTTCTGACAGTTGTGTGATGCTTCTGATATACAGTATGTAGTAAAAATCTGCTCAACGATTGGCTTGTTAAAGAGAGATGTGCTGTTACCAACTGATCAGACTTTTTTCTGGCAGATGTTGAAATGATCCAAAAATCCCATAGACTTGAACTCAAGGGAATCCATGACAAATTCATCACTTCAATGGCTTGAATTTTCAGCCTCCCATCATTGATTATTTGATAAAGAGATAGACTTAAAGAAGCTAATCGGGCAGGGATAAGCAATGTTGTCTGTGGTAAATGAGGGTTAACACCAGGTGAATCATTAAACAGGGTGAAGATCCATTTGTTTGTACCAGACACTTCAGAGTTTGTCTTTGGATCTATGTGAATGTGCTACACAGTTGGGCTATTCGGGTTTTTCTACTTGACTTACTTTGTGTTGACTGACATTTATATCCATCGTAAGGTCCATAAGCTGAAATGAAATCTACCGCTGCGCTGCTGCACACTCTAAAAAATGCTGGCAATCCACGGCGGAGTCAAATATTTTCTTGCTTTGGCCATATTTTACCCAACCATGGTTCAGAAAACCCTGCATTATTGGGGTGTTTTATATTTGAATTCAAAACTAACATGCATGGATTCATTTACATTTATGCATTTGGCAGACGCTTTTTTCCGAAGCGACT